>NC_047133.1:28865090-29100090 GCF_009829125.3 Periophthalmus magnuspinnatus | reverse complement strand
TCCATGTGACATAGCTGGCCTTGTCCGTATACTCATGGGAGACTTCTGAACCACTCTTAGTCTGAGTCGTCCCCCAGGACCTGTTTGCCATGGCTGCCAGGGGCATGAAGCCCCCAACAACATAGCGCTCAGTATCATTGGGGCGCTCAAACCCCTCCACTATGCTAAGGTGGCAGTTCAAGGAGGGGCAAAATCTTTTTCTTAGTATAGATATCGAGTTTGCAATTTTAGTCATTAAAACCAGTGAGCCCCCCTGAGAGAGGCAATGTTACAAAAAAAAACAAAAAAAAAAAAAACGGCCTCTTTTTCACATTGTTTTTACCAAGAGAATCTTTAATATTCTTACTTTTGTGCTGTGTGTGTGTTCAGATCCTGGCCGGAGAACTCTGTGTCTTCTTCATTAAGGCAGAAGGGACTCAGGAAAAGACCATTGTCACTGCCGACTGCTGCTACTTCAACCCCCTCCTCCGACGCATCATCCGCTTCCTAGGTGAACAAGCACTGTCATTTCTGATCAAATAAGATCAGTATTAAGCACCATATATACCTTTAGAAAATATCACGGTCAACGATAATATTGAAACTATTGCTGCTGACACAATAATGCTAATGTAGAATAATTAGTACACCCTATTCTAAATGTCCAGAATCATAGCAAAACCTGAGCTGGAAAAAAATAAACAGCAGAATGAAACGGTTAAGCAGTTAGTTCTATCTATAAAAGTGTCTATAATGCATCATAGAATCTAGACAGTGACCCCCCTAAAACATTGTTTCAGGCCTTTTTAGGTGTCAGCTGTTTGTGGAGTTGAGTGGAAAAAACTGTTACGAATGGGTTTATTTGAGATACTGTTAATTGGATCTTAGCAATACAGCCTTACAGCAGAGCTATTGTGATGTGCAAATTAAACAGCTGAAAATTTTGCATAAAAACATGAGGTGAAGATATCTGTTGCAGCCCAACACTTGTGCTAATAATAAGAATGTGTTGAGGTTTTTTCAAGTAGCGTTACTAAAAGTACTTTCACTTGTTCTGACACATGCTGGCTGACATCTCATCCAGGTGTCTACACTTTTGGACTCTTCACCACCACCATCTTTGCCAACGCTGGTCAGGTTGTAACAGGAAACCAGACCCCTCACTTCCTATCTGCGTGCCGGCCCAACTACACAGCGTTGGGTTGCCAGTCAACGCTGCAGTACATTACAGAGCGCCGTGCCTGCACTGGCAACCCACTGATCGTCATGTCTGCTCGCAAGTCCTTCCCCTCTAAGGACGCAGCACTCAGTGTCTACTCCGCAGTGTATACAGTGGTGAGGCTAATGTGTTTTTCCTTTACATTTTCTCCATAGACAATTAAGAGTTTAAAAGCATGACGCGTGAGTTGTGTGGTCCTCTGTGTTTTTCTTTTCTTTTATTTATTTTTATGTGTTTTATTGATTTTATTGATTTTATTTTTTTATGTCACTTTGTCTCTGTGCAGCACTTTGGAAACAATTTGTTTATGAAATGTGCTATATAAATAAAGTGGATTGGATTGGATGACAGAGGACATAGGAAGAACTAAGGGGTAACTAATGATCACTATGTGACCATATTCAAAAACAAAAAAATTAGCACATAACTATTTACTCACCATTAACCCTTTCTGACCTTCTGGAACGCATGCAAACCCATCTTCATTTATAGTTTGAGCTATTTGCACAGTAATAATTCTTTTTGCACATAAAAGTGGACATGTTTATCAAATGGCAAAAGTGTATTTGTTTGTGACCTCTAAAAATTTTATTTGAACTATTCACCAACTCAAAAAATATTATTTTTTTAATTATTCTTTTTATTCAGATTTTGCAAATTGTAATATAAAATGTATTTTTAATAATATTTGGGAAAAAATGCATTTTTCAGTATTTGGAAAAAATATGTAAAACATTTGTGAAAGTGATTTTTTGTAAATGTATGTGTAATAATAATATGTATATTTTTGATATATGGTTGTATTTGTAAAATACAATGGAACTTGAAGTGCAAGGACTGTACAAGTGTCTAGCAAAACTTAAAATGACACTACAGCATGCAAAATGTAAAATATGCTTGACCTGTCACAAAAGGGTCAAACTTTTTAAATTCTCAAAATTGACCTCTTCTTTGAGAAACAGTATTGAGAAATGCTCTGCATGCTTGCATTTTAAACAACTATAGGGAAATTACATTGTTACTATAATTTTATGCACATATCAAACAATATAAAAGGGGCTTGAAATAAAAATTTGTTCAAACCATACAATAACTTCAGTTAACTTTATTTACATACCTTACTTACTAATAAAGTGTATTTCACGTGGTTCTTTGTTCTGTAGATGTATGTGACTCTGGTGTTCAAGACCAAAGGCACCCGGTTGACCAAGCCCACCATCAGCCTGACCCTGCTTTGCCTAGCCATGCTGGTAGGAGTGGTCAGAGTGGCAGAGTACCGCAACCATTGGGCTGATGTGCTGGCGGGATTCTTCACCGGGGCAGCCATCGCAGTTTTCCTGGTATAAGATTATTTGCATGATTGTTTTAAAAAGACCAGATGTCTTGAACTAACAAGTTTTTGCTGGTTGGGTTTCCAAAAGTTAAGACTTTATGAACCTGTAGGATAATATAATAGTATTTACTTCCAAATAGTACAACGGCATGTTATTTTTATCTCTTCTTTTCTCTCAGCCATATGTCCACAGGTATCACCATCTGCTTTAGAAGTCCTTGCAGTACTTTGCTTAAAATATATTGCAGTGTACACTCTTTGCTGTCAGACTGCAGTGCTTTTAAATCATTCCATTTGAGCTACTTTATGGTAGAAAAATGTTGGCTTGCAAATTGCTGTAAGAAGCAATGCTCAATTATTTCTTCTCGGGTAAAGTAGATTTCGTATATTAGTATTCATTTATCATCCTTTATCATAGCTTTGTCTCTGTCATTCACTGACAGTTTCAGAAATTGCCTACTCACTACAATGCTTGGATATACTGTAACTGTGGTGAAAATTTAAGTATATTCATGTTGTGTCTTTAAAAGCATTTGATCTGTGTCAGTCTGTCAGACCCAGACCAGACATTAACATGTGTGAAGGCTCTGTCTCCATCCCACAGGAAACTCGTTGTTGTTCTACCTGTCTAAGTGTAAAAGTTCATTATCATATGGGTGTGAAATAAAAGTCACTCTACTTTGAAATGTACATAGCATTGTTATTCTGGTATAAAATAGTCAGAGCTCAGATGCTCAGGGTTGTTTAGACTTGGACTTAGACTGAGAGGGGAGACGCCGGGAGACTACCAGTCTGTGGCCAGGGCAGGCCTGGGCCCTGTCTGTATCTGCTGTAACAAACAATAAACCTTTTTTTCTGTATTTCAAAATTCACTGAGCTTCACTGATTACTTTTCATCTAGAACTGTAATTTTTGTACAACAGTAACAGTAGACAATATTTGTACAAGAAAATAAATTATAGACATGTGCATCCATGATTTTGTTGTTTATTTTTTAGACCTATTGTTTAACAATAAAACACTGACATTCTCTTGATGTATTTTTTGTAGGTGACCTGTGTGATCAACAACTTCCAGCGCCTGCAAACTACTGGGCCACCTGCCCGACCCCAGCGCCCTGACTCCATGTTGGGGGTTCCCATGGTGACGCTACCCTGTGTAGAGAGTCCTCTCGAAAAGTTAAGTGGTCCTCAGGTAAGGGCTGGCTGGGTAAGATGCAGAATAATTATGTAGTTGACATGATTATATATAGTGTTTTTGTTTCCTACACTGTCACAACCCAAAGCATGAATCCTGCACTCTGAACTACACACGTCTAAAATACTTACATAATTAGTAAAAGCCAAAAGTAAAATCTGACTGTGAATCAGATCTGGACGACTGAGAGATTACACAGACATTGGCACAAATAGTTGTTGCTCTGTACATTTGTGTAAATTTTGTGATGTCACTCTGAGGAGGAGGGCACCCTCACGAGTCCAGGCCTAGTCCGTTTCACCTTACTCTCAATCAGGACTTTTCCAATCATACTCAGCTCAGTCAGATTTAATGAGCCTTGCGATCACTGTCTACATGCTTGTATCAAAAATACTAACCAACTGATATCCATTGGTTCAATGCAAGACTAGAGAAAGAAAATGCGCACCTCCACCAACATCCATTTACCTGTTGTTGTAGAATAAATTTAAGTAGCCACGAGTAGCCCATGAGGCATTGCAGTAGTATTGTCTATTACAATCTAGTCCAGTCTGTGCTTCTGTTGCAGGGAGTATTATACCTCTCAGGACGTAGCCCAATAGAGCCAGGAGAGCTTTTGGTTTTTTAATCTTTTATTGTCATTTATAAAGACGACAAATGTGAGACAAATGAATTAAATGTACTATTTCCTCTGAAGTGAAAGACCAATCAAGACCTCATTATAGCAAACAAATGGACAAATGGAGACCAACATTACAGTAGAGCTGGCAGTTTATAGAAATTTCGTCAATTTGAGATCCAATCATTTCAAACTGTCAGTTATCTGCATGAGACTTTTTAATCAACAGGTCTACAGCCAATTCTTACTAATAGCATATAGTCTGCAACTTTGGAGCAATATGATCCATTAATACAAGTAAAATCTTTTTTTGTCATATGTGGGCAGTACCGTAGCATGAGGTAAGGAGAGTGGCTAAATTATATTTTGTTTTTTACTTTGAATATTTCATGCTTTGTGCATAATGTATTCAGTTATCTTATCTATTCTAAGTTCATGTGGTCTCAGAATGAAACTGGGCACAGATGTTCCTCAGCACAACTTTGTCAAAGCTTAATAATTCTAATATATTTGTAGCTATATAAACATATGACACGAGTTTTAGCATACACTATACAACTGTCTTGTGCTGTGTCTGTCGCTAACCCTCTCCTGACGGCTTCTTTTCCTCTGTCCTGCTCCCTCTCTCCTCTCTGTAGCATCCCGCCCTGTCCACTTCGTCCCCCGCTTACAACACCTACGTCCAGCCATTCTAACCTCTCTGACCTCCCTGACCCCCTCTGACTCTCCCTCCTCTGAGCCTCACCTCTCCGTTCTCTGTTGCCTTATTTCTGTTTGGTCCTGTTTGTTTTTTTGTTTTTTTTCCTCTCTATTTCCACCCCATTCCAGTGCATTGCTCTTGATTATTCTTCTTTTCTTTACTTCTCTTTCCCCCACCACTTCCTGTCTCTCCTGCAGACTCCACGGGGCTCTGCGTTCAGCGAGATCACATGACCATCAGCCCTATCGGTTCCCCCGCAGCCTCGGTGTGCGCACACAGGCTCGCTCCATCTCCAGCGCAGCCTAGACCAGCCGGCTCACGGGGCACACCCCATGCTCCACCGCTCTTACTCCACTCAGGTCTAGAGCACTCGTGCGGGGAACCGATAGGAGAATTGTAGACTCTTTTTACTGGAGCTCCAGTGAAGGAACACGTGAACGTGCAATTTGTTCTTTATAAGTTATTTTTTATATGAATCTCTGGACAAATATTTGTATTGTGCAACAGACAGTTTGGAAGAGCACATGGAGAGAGGACTCATTATGGATGGCAAGGTAGAAGTTTGGACTAAGGTTTTATGTGACACAGGGACCAAAAGACCAGACTGCTGCTGAGGGTAAATTGTGCAACAAACATTTGTCTGATTCCACTGTCTGACATATCACTTGTCATTCCCTAGGTGTTTTTGTATTAAGTACAAAACCATATTTAATTTATTTATTTAAAATTAGAAGCACACTATACAAGCTAAGAAGCTGCTAGCAAGGTTTCTCACCTCCATGTACTGAAAGCACACAGCTCCTACATGCAAGTCATCCTCAGAGGGAAAGGGCACAACAAACTCAGACTTAGATAAAAAATCTGCTGTTGTTTGAACTGATTCAAAATTAGCTTTAGTTTACGTATACTGTTTATCCATTATTGTGACCCTAACACTGATATAATAATATAAAACTAGATAAAACACAGCGCATTTTTACGTGGGCCTATATGGGTGTACCAATATACATTATGATGCAGATGGTATAGACAATCAGGCAACATGATAAAAACATTTTTAAGAATGCAATCTGACCACACCACCTTGGGCCAACTTCAGTGCTAAAGTTAGGCTATGCTTTCATACAGGGCCCTGCACTGAAGATGGCGCTGCTGATTTAATGTGTGCGATGTAGCAAAGTTGTAGTTGTGGTGAGATTCCCATGTAACTTTTATTTGTAGTTTTTGGAGCAACTAGAACAGTTTAGCAAAGGATGCACAGCTTTAAACAATAAGAGCATTAGTCACAAATGTTAATTACTTTCATTCAGTTTCCCACAGTTCTTCAGCTTGATCCAGACTTGAACTCTCCAGAACATATTGAGAAGACTCCCCCGGTGAATGAAGCCTGTTTATTTATGGACGTGTACATATGGTGCAAATGCCAGGAGGCCATGTGGTGTGACAGTTTTGCTGATTTTGATTTGCACACTGCCTTGCCTCAACTCACTTCTCTCTCTGCCTGATGTGTTCAGCTGCATATTATTGTATGCACTGTGGGCTTGGATATTTCTGCTAACATCATTATGCTCAAAGTTAGCTTAACTCACACTCACAGACAGGGACTAGAGCACATGTATTTGAAATGATTGAAAGCACACATGCACATCACTGCTCTGTCCCCCTTTACCCTATTTTTACCCATGTCTGTACATAGTGAACTACTGTAAATCTTTTTGTATTGATTTGTGTTTTTTACACAGACTTCACCAATGATTAGTGCTGACATTTAGATATGTTTGAGAACTGTGTGTGAACTTGCCAAATTAAGGGCTTTAAAGTCTATCTCACTCTGCTTTGTTCAGACCCTCAATTAATGTGTAATTTGTTTCTTTAATTCCTTTGCAATACTTTAGGATAAGCAGTTCATAGCTTGTTACAACAGCTGTCAGTGGAGATTGTGTGATCATCAAACCAATGAAAAGTCATGTCGATATGAAATCTTTTCGTTTTTCAAATATTAAGCACTTGTCCAACTTGACTAAAGAGGTTTTTTGTAATGTTTTGCAATGTACAGGAACAAAAACATATGCACAAAAATTAGCATTGTGTATTATTTATATTTAAGTTTGAGTTCAAATGGTAAATCTGTCCTACATTAGCCATATCTATAGTCACTGATAGCGCTGATATGTCGCTTCTGTTAGTGCTCAGTTACATGGTTTCTAGAGACAAAAGGAGAAAAAGTTTACAGTATTGAAGGTAATCTTTAAGCAAAATTTATGTTGATTGAGTGAGTACTATCAGTTTTATAATTCCATTGTTTTGTTTTTATGTCTTTGACATATGTGTACTGTCTGAGATTACCTTAAGCTCTCAAGACTTTATTAATATGCAGTATAAGACCTGTCATTTCTTAAATTAATTAAATTAAATTCATTTTATTTTTGTAACGCTCAAAATCACAACAGTTGTCTCGAAGGGCGTTCATGTTTTGGTTGATGGGGGAAACCGGAGTACTCGGAGGAAACCCATCCAGACATGGGGAGAAACATGCAAAACTCCTCACAGAAAGACCTGGGCGACCCGGGGAACCAAACCTTCTTGCTGTGAGGCATGAGTGTTGCCACTCAGCCACCGTGCTGCCTACACACAAAAACAAACCAAACAACAGGAAAAATCAGACAAAACAAGAAAAATCAGCCAGGCGAGGAGGAGGGAGGGGGCGGAGGAGGGCCAGGCGAGGAGGAGGAAGACCAGGCGAAGAGGAGGAGAGCCGGGCGAGGAGGAGAGGGAGGCGGGTGGAGGAGGGCCAGGCGGGGAGGAGGAGAGGGTCCAGCTGTATTAAGAATTCAGTATAATTTAAATGAATCCCTGACTTTTATATAGGCAACCAGTGTATCAAAGATTTGATCTTTCATTCATTTTGATGCAAAGCAGCAGAAGTGCCAAGAATAATTCCACCAGTTCTATGTTGTTGTTTTTTTTGTTTTTTATTGTATTGTTCACAATATGACTCCAGTGTTAATGGGCTAAAACCTGCACAGAGAGGCTGCTGAGGGTGTGTGTGAGGAGGTCAGGGTACCCTCATTGATACTAGCAGCACCTCCATTGTGTTATTCCCCACAAAGTCCTGTTTTAGTAGGAGAACAAACGCACTGCGGCTGACTCGCACGTGAATAGAAAGCAGTGCTCTACTTCAGATCTCCACTCTGAGGAGACACGATTCCTTTGATCCGTGCGAAGCAAAAATCCCTCTGTTTTGTACAAAAATGTGTGATGAAAACAATAAATGGATTCTGCAATAAGAAAAGAGAGGTGTCACAGAGCTGTTTATTTTGTCAAAATGTGGCACCTTTGTTTAATGATTTCAACTGCAACAGAATAGGCCTATTACAATATTCACAGATATCTGGAATTGATTTGAATTGCGTTAGAATGAAACACCAGGGGAAACCTGGGGAAACCTCCAGATCTCAAGCCAGGATCTTGCTCAGAAGATTACCAACTGTGAATGGTTGGTAACTTTAACACCAACAAAGCGAAGACTGTAACAATTTGAGGAATTTATAGGTGCACTGTGTAACTTTTCTGATGTAGCCAACTGCTTGTCTCCATGGAGATGTAATTGCTTTTGCAATGATGCACTGTTTTGTGAAACACATCTACCACCATGCTAAGGTCTTTAGAGAAGCAAGCCTTACACAATAAGAATGCATGTTTGGAAGGCACGTTCTTAGATATAGATTGTATAATAACATACTGTTGAACACACCAGACAAAGCAATTACATCTCTATCCATTTTCTGACAGAAAAGTTACACAATGCAATTTAAAGTACAAATGTAAACAACACGGGCCTAATTTTATAGTGGTTGACTTGATGGCACAGTCACACTCCAACAGAATGTCATTTGTGATCTCACTTGTTTAATGTATTTTCAGAATGACCAACTCTTGATACAGCAAAACCTGTATTAATTACAAACAAGGCATCAGTCTCCATGAAGTTGTTTATCAAAGGAAGATGCAGTCTCTTTGCAATGGAATCCATGTCATTATGACATTGAGGCAGGTACTAAATCACTTTCTATATAGCAGTTCACACAAACAAATTGTGTGTCAACATAAAATAAATGCCATAAGCAGAGATTTACATGGGATTTTCTGATGGTTGGATAAGAGCTCTTTACTCTTACAGTTGTGTACTGCCATCATGTGGATGACCTGTGCACCTCACCTCAAATAGGCAATGGATTAATCCTTTTATTCGAAGGGGAGTACAATATTTTGAGATTATTTATATTACATTTTAATAACTGCATAACCTAATTTAGAACCTTTTATACCTTCAACTTCAACTTTGGTATCCACTTCGGTGGATACCAAAATATATAATGGAAAATAAGCCAGGAGCTGCCTTTATTCTTTTTATGCGCTGTAACGATGGAGTATACTTCACTCCATATAACAAATAACGTTTTATTTCTAACCCACTGTGCATTTGCAAGTGAACGCCACTAAGTGTCGCTGTACATCCTGGTCACTCGGATTTGCATAGTTGGAAAGGGGCCTTGGATTGGATTTATCCTTTGCGCCATCTCCTATGAAGACATCTCAGCGCATATAAAAAATGAATAGAACAATCATGTTAAGTAATGAGCTCTTCTGCACCTGTGTCTACTAATGAGCCGTAATACGATTTTATAACGTCCCAACGTGATTCTCCATCTCTGCTTTGCGCCGTGGTGCAGTGTTTCTTTTTAACTTTGAGGAATTTGCACTCGAAATTGCATCCAAAAAGTGATCAAAGAAGTTGTATGCAAAGACTGACACTAATTGCAACCGTCTCGCTTCTCCAGATTTTTTTTATACCTGCGATTTCTAAAAACCGCAGTAACGAATGGTAGGATTTAAATGGTCTGCAAACATCCCGGCGAGCAGAGTTCAAAGGATGGTGGCGTTTCCGTTCCCACCTGCAGCGGCATCTCACTGCGCTCCTCATTAAAGCAGACTCGAGCCACGCCCCCCGTTAGTTCACTGGGAATCTCGGATGATTCAGTGTGCAAAACCGCGATGCAACCATGTAAAAGGGTATCTATGGTTGATTTTGTAACCAGAACACAGCTAAAAAGCTTTAAAAAATACACCAAAGAAAACAGTCTAGGAGTTTACTTAATGTGGAGGCAATTGGAGACTGAAGTGAGGAGGAAATTGATGCAAAGGAACTGCTATAGTTATGTTAACAGGGATTGTGGTCCGTGTTGACCATAATTTGAAGCATACCCACACAAGCATTTAAAGTTAGGCATGGTATGGGTCCAACAACCCCTCCAAAAGGCATAAGCCTTGTGTAACAGCTAACTCGTCGAACATCAAGATAAATAATGTTCTAGCCTATATTTTTGCCACAGCCAAATAGTAGCCTAATGTCTGCTAGGTGTGCTCTTATTATTATTATTATTATTATTATTATTATTATTATTATTATTATTATTATTATTATTGTGTTGTATTATGTGTAGCCCATGCATGTAACATTACAGCATTTTTGCATATATTGTTTTTCACCCACAGTCTCCTCCCACACATTCCCATGGCGACCGATTGGCTTCCAGGCTATAACTAAACTATGTTACAGAATGGTGGACAAGTAGGAATCCAATGTTGAGTTTTATTCTTTAAACCTCAGCTCTCAGATCATGTACTTTTGTAAAGGTCTGTAGCTCGCATATATAGTTTACCTGGCCTAGGAGGTCATGAGCTGTACTGTTCTATTTTCCAACACTCTAATTTACCAAATAGGCCTACCTTTTAGGGTGGCTTTAAATGGTAAATCAATGTGACACCATGCATCTACATTACAGTCAGTTAGGCTACTCAATAACTATCAATCTCTCCTTCTTTCTACCTCTCTTTGATTGTTTCTTTTGAAGTATATTTGCTTCCATATTTCTGCCTTTCTGTCTTCTGCTTTGGAATACAATAGTGCATCTTTTATTTGTTTGTTTGCTAGCTTTTGGCGGCATACCCTTCCTGTTGTAACCAGCCACATAGGCCTGTGTGAGTAACTCAGGCAATTTTGGTGGTCTTGCTTTAAGACACAACATTTGTTTGGGTGAATTTTGACCCACCACCCATGTCCCTCAGTTCATTAGCAATTAATTAACCCATTGTGTACCAACCAAGGATTCTATAGGGTTTGATCTTGGCAGAATAAAAACTGCTTCATAATGAAAATGTATAACTTGTGCTTCTTGTTAAAGTTTGAGTAATTTATTCACAAAGTTGGGTGTGAGAAATGAAAACAGAAGGTTGGAATTCAGTGGTTGTCAAAATGCATAAACATACTGTGTTTTAATTATATAAAAATGGAATTGCAGATTTTATTCTTTGCTTTCTGTATTGTTTTGTGCAAAGCTAGCAGCTGTTAGATGAGAAGGGAGGTAGAGAGAAAATCTATAGCAGGCAGACAAGGGGGCTGTCCCAGCAGAGTGTCATATTGCAGCCAGCAAGTGTCCTCTTCCATCTGGAGGAGGTGTCTGGGGAGTAGGGGAAAGGAGGAGCTTAAGGAGGTGCCCAGGGAAAATAAGGAGCTGTGGAGTTGGAAATTGGGAAGAGGGAGTGGTTTATGGAGTTGTCTGGGAAGAGGGAGGAGTTGGAAGCTCAGGAAAAAGAAGACTTGGAGGTGATGTCTGGGTAGAGGGAGGAGTTGGGAGAGATGTCTGGGGAGGACTTGGGGGAGGTATCTGGGGAGAGGGAGTGGCTGGGGAGGTGTCTAGGGGAGAGGGGGAGGAGGAGGTGGCAGAGGTGTCTGGTGAAAGGGAGGGGTTTGAGGAGGTGTCTGGGGGAGTGGGAGGAGCTTAAGAGTTACAGTGGGTGTGCCATATAAAGGAAACAAGTCTTAAGTTTCAGAACACAGGTGGAGACTATTGCCAGACCTTTGTCTCAGGGGGCACACACACGAAGCAAGTGAGAACGAAAAGACATTTTCTTGTTTTGTGATGGACTCCAAAGAACAAATGTGACAATTTATGATTTGACAACTTTCAAAATCACATCTCTGCCGTAAGATTACTTTAATGTCTGAAATTTTCAAGGTTTTTGTTCTTTTCAGAAGTCATTTCCAGGATTTATCCGTGGCAGTTTGGCACAGACCCAATTGTTTTCTCTGTGTAGTCTTCTTTCCAAAACACTCCACTTTTTGTACAGAACATTCTAGTAAAAGAGAAAAATAGTGATTCAATAGAATAGATAGAATAGTGAATAGATTTGTCAAGATTCATAATTTTCACATTTTAATCTGATCTATCTAATCTAAAAGCGATTTTTGTTGTTGTTTACTTTAGTGTATCTGTTGACGTTATTAGAGGTGAAAGACAGTTAAGAAGGACTTTTCACACACTTCTCTACAGGAGGCAGATCTCAAGTCAGAGTGTACTGAGATATTCACAGCGAAGCAGAAAAAAAAAAGCTCAGTAGGCCAGCACTAGCACACAACACAAAAGAAATAAGCATGTCATCAGTACATCACTACAACAAGTACAGCCGTTCACATTCAAAGTGTCAAAATGAATAATCCTATAGCTTTTAATTGTGTAAAGATATCTAATTAAATCATAATAGGCTACGTTACACTTGTGTTCATGCACTAACCTGTCATACCCATGCTTTTCCATTCCCACGTGATGCTTCATTTGACGTAGGCAGTCAAGGCAAGGAAAGTTTATTTGTATACCACAATTAGTACACAAAGTAATTCAAAGTGCTTCACAGAAAAAGAAATACATTAAAATCACAATACAACAAATTAAAGCATAAATAATCACAAATAATCATCATAAAATGAACATTAAAGGAGAAAAGTGCAGAATACCATCCTTTCAGTCATATGCACAGCTAAACAGAAACGTTTTGAGCCTGATTTAAACATTGTCAAAGTAGAGGCCTGTCTCACATCTTCAGGAAGGCATGTCCAGATTTTAGCTGCAGAAAAAATGCTGAATCCCCATGTTTAGTCCTGACTCTGGATACCAACAGGAAGTCCTCAGAGTATGAGATGGTTCATATGACTCTAGTATGTGTGAGATGTACTTTGGTGCTAGGCCATGGACAGACTTTTACACAAGCAGAGCTGCTTTAAAGTCTATTTTCTGAGCCACAGGAGCCAGTGCAGAGACCTGTGCACAGGATTTATGTGTTCGTACTTCCTGGTTCTAGTCAGGACCCGAGCAGCAGCGTTCTGGATGTACTGCAGCTGTGTTAAGGCTCGTTTGGAGAGGCCAGTGAGCAGGCCATTACAGTAGTTTAACCTACTGGAGACAAATGCATGGATAAGTCTCTCCAAGTTTGATTTAGACAGTATACCTTAGCATTTTACACTTTTTAAAAGCTGCAGATGTTATTGATTTGATGTGGCTGTTAAAGTTCAAGTCTGAGTCCATTATTACCCCTAGATTTCTCGCCTGATTTGAACGTTTTAAAGAAAGAGACTGGAGGTGACTGCTGACACTTTCTCTGCTTCTGTGGGCCAAAAACTATACTTCAGGCTTGTCTGAGTTTAGCTGGAGAAAGTTGTTTTGCATCCACACACTGATCTGTTGGATGCAGTGGCAGAGTGAATCCACTGGTCCATATTCACCTGCTGCCAGTGAGACATAGATCTGAGTGTCATCTGCATAGTTGTGGTAGGACACATTATTGCTGCCTAACTAGCCTAATGGCAGCATGTAGGGATTGAACAGCAGGGGTTCAAGGATTGACCCGATTGACCCCTGGGGCACCCCACAGGTCAGGGACATTTTAAGTGAGACATGTTTTCCAATTTCAGTTTAGTGCCAAGAGGATCCCATGATTGACAGTGTGAAAGGCAGCACTCAGATTTAACAGGATCAAGACTGAAACTTTACCTGCATCAGTGTTCAGGGAGTCATTTGTCACCTTGATAGGAGCAGTCTCAGTGCTGTGGTGGGTCTAAAACCTGACTGGAAAACATCAAAGGAGTTGTTCATTTGGAGAAAGTTAATAAGTTATAAGTTAATAAGTTACTTATAAGTAAGCAACTTTTTCTAGGACTTTACCTAAAAACGGCAGATTTGATTGGTCGGTAATTGTTCAATATCGTGGCATCAAGACTGCTCTTCTTTAGGAGAGGCTTGATAACTGCAGTGTTCAAAGGTCTTGGGAATGTTCCAGGTTGAAGTGACATGTTAACTGTGCAAGTGAGTGGTGATAGCCAACCATTGAGCGAAGACTTTAGAAATTCAGTGGGTAACACATCGGGGCAGCATGTAGATGAACTCAGACTGGTGACAATCTCTTGGACAGTTTTGTCAGTTACAGGTGCAAAGTGAGTCAGCTAAGCTAAGTGTCTAAGTAGGTGCTGGGTTGTTATTTGCGTTGTGCAACTGATGGCATTTTTAATGCCCTGAACCTTGTCATTAAATAATACTGCAAACTCATTGCACTTAGATGTGGAAATTAGTCCTGAGTGGGGGCAAAAGAAAATTATACCTCTCAGACAATTGGCTTCATTCACTCTCCCTACTTCATGCTTTTTTTCAATACTTACAAATGGGGAACTACGCCAGAGGAAAGAATATGTTATACATTTCTTTTAAGCCCTTCAGACTCAAGGAAACTGGTTTTCTATTTTTTAAATAACTAGATTTTAACGCTTCAATTATAAATGTAAGGCAACAATTAATCCACTCCAAAGTATTGCCCAGGCTTGATTATTCAAAGTTTAAATTATGCATTTTTTTACAGCCACTTCTTGATTAAATTTACTCACGGTTGTTTTTGGACCTGTCTAAAAGGTAAAAAAAATTCTGGTGTGAGATTTTCAATTGGTATACAAGTACGCATAAATGCACTTTAATTCCAGAAGTGGCTTTGTTTGGGAATACTCCCTCTCTTCTGCACCTGAGCTCCTCTGAAGGACATTGTGTATGGGATGGTGATTATGAAAACAGTGATTTTAACATTATGGAAAACAATTTAAATTGTGTGCAGTATAACAAAAGACAAAGTTAAATCTGTCAACTGGACAAATTGTTGTAGGAGTGAAGACGTTTCACTGCTCATCCACATGGAGAAGATTCAGAGTACTGTATAAGATAAAGTTGTCAAGATATAGTAACCTTCCCTTGATCAGTTAACCAAACAGTTACAGTTTAACAGCTTTGTGTTATGTTACACTTAAAAAGTATAACCTACAATACATTTACATCTATAAACCAAACTATACATTTTTTTGGCTTTGACTTGAGTATGTTTCAGCCAGTCTAGTGCTGCGTTTTGATTCATTCACACTTGTTTGAGTCATTCAGTATTCTCTGGCCCTGGGTTTTTGTGGTCTTCAACACAAGCTTAACACTATCTCTCCAGTCTATTTTTTTCCCCTTTTATTCACAATATAAAAGGAAAACATGGTTAGTGACTTTTACAAAACCATAAATAAAAACTTAATATAAACAACTCATTTGTGTCAGTCAAGGCAACTGACAGCCCATGGTGAGGTGTTTTTAAAGGGGGACAGAAGCACATAATGGCTATTTACTCTAGCACTAAACATTTCTTTTGACCTCTTAAATTGAAAAATGAATAGTTTATGAGGGCACAAGATTGCTCCAGATGATATCTTGACTTTGTTCAGTTTCCATAAAATCACACATTACTTGTAACCAAGTGTAATAATTGTTTTAGTGTAGCCGTTAAGAAGGTGCAGAGGGGCGATTCTGTGTTACACATATGTAATGGTGCACATGCATTCTCGCATATACGCAAACACCAGATGTCAGCTCAATATTCATTTAGTTAAATTATAATTGTTCAGGCAGAACTGCTGGCTGACACGACCAAATTACACATAAGCGTGCCTTATTGATTTTGTGTTCTGTGCACAGGGTGTGAAATAAAGTCAAAAGTATTACCCAGGATCAAGAGAAAGAGTGCGCTGCGACAAGAACATAATGTATACACTTAAAGCAGCTTCTCCGACATGACTAGCAATTACAGATGGCCATTGAAGACGCACAGAGATTAAATCAGGCAGAGTTGAGCCTAGTAGCCAGCACTGGAGCGGGGTTAATGACTAGATTTGGCTGTAACCAAGCATGCAGCGTTGTGAAGGGTTGAAGGATAATGTTTGTTTAGATACACGGCTGCAGCGTCCACGGATAATGTCTTCATTAAGTATTGATGCGCTCGCACACGCTGCCTGATTGTATCTCCTCCAGCAGCTCTCAGCACCTCCACACCTCCCTCTGTCTGCACTTCATCACAGAGGCCTGACCCCCTCCTCAGCTCAGCCTGCACCGCTCCTTCACACCTCTCTCTCCCTTCCTTCTGCCCTTGCCTCTGTCTTCATTGGCTTTCTTTTCTTCTTCTTCACTTGAACATAGCTGCACCCCTCCCTCCGATACCACTACCCCCACCTCTCCACACACACAGCCCTGCATTATCTTTCCCGGAAATTGCATTTCCAGCACAGCCAGGGCCCCATTATGAAGAGGGAGCGACATGCTGTAACCTTTTTAAAAAGCCATTAGCGATGCACCTGCCCCTCCCTTCCTTTCTTCACACAAACTCCCTCCACCACAGCCCCCCAGTGCTTGATCTGAGCCTGTGTACACACGAGACTCCCCCCCACCCCCCACCCCCCATCCACGCACACACATTCACACAAAACCGCTGTCCCCTCTGGTTCACCCTCACTGACCCCTCCCTGGCCATGTGGCACAGTAATGTTATTAAGAGCCATTATAGGCCAGCTCATGCTCTCGGGGCAGAGCATGGGCCAGATGTAGAGGGGGCCACGGGGCTGGGGGGGTCAAGTGTAAAGCCCCATATGTACAGCCACTGACAGGGAAAAGAAGGGGTTAGCTGGCCATAGATTGGAAGCTTGTGCAAAGAGGGGTTTCATACCAAGAAGCTACCGATCAGTACAAATAATGTTTTTTGAGTCTAAGACCCCGTTTTCATTTTCTTTTATTTTTTTCTCAGAGACTTACTGGTGGATTAAAATTAATTAAGTGGATTTGCTCTGGTAAATGCTAGCACTTGATAGCAGTAAATGTATTCGGCAACCTTTGTTTTATTGAAGCTGAAAACAAGTTCCAACAGCATTAAGAAGAGGACCGCTATAGTCTATGTTGTTTATTTAGTGTTCATTTTTTCTCTATGGACTTCCACCAACATTTCAAAATCATCATACAGTCACAGTATTTGACTCCCATTCATATACCCCTCTCAAGTAGTTGTAATTTTTTTTTTCCCATGATGGATCTTGGAGTATCAATTGCTAGTTTGGCTGACCACTAAGCATGGAAAAGACATTTTTTTGTTCTGTTGTAGTTTTTTTTTTTTTGGCTTTTTTTTAAACACTTTTATTGACTAGGTTTACATATTTTCCCTATACATATAAATACACATAAATCTGAATGTTTTCTATACATGCTATTGATCGAGGATAGAACAGCTGTATGAATGGAAGGATGCATGCAGCTGAAATGTGTGCAGTAGAAAAGACAGGAATATGAGCCCAAGAAGGAGCGGATCGATAAGCGTAAACAATGAAGTGTCTATCTCTCCAGCAGCCCCCATCGAGGCACTCTTATGGAAACACAAACAGCAGTGTAGCCGCAGACCCAGCAATCATACTCACCAATGTAAACAAGTACAGTACACACAGACACACACGCTGCCAAATCAGAGCATCTGTGTAACGTCCTCGATCAAAGTACCGCCACTACCCTCCGCTTGTTCAATCTGAGTGTCTATAAACAGCTAGAGGACTGTGGAATATTTTGGTTTCTCGTTTGGAACATCTAAAGTATTTTAATGACTTAGAAAGCAGTTATAAAAATATCAAAGCATAATTTCCACAATTTACAAGCTTTAGAGAGCACCGTTTTATCAACTGCTGGGCAATGAGTAACTATTTTGTACAGCTATACAAAGTCAAGCGTCTATCAGTGTCAGGTGTGTGTTAAATGGCCTCTTGGGAAATTTGCTCTTTGCATTCAATGTATCTTTCAGTGCTTCTCACGCTGCATATAGGGACTGTTCTTCAGATTTGTGGTAGGACGAGATGAGGGGAGATCGATGAGGGAAAAACCCAGAGGAAAGCCATCAAGGCACACAGGAGAACATTCATTGCTTGGGATCTAGAATACAAACTTAGAAAACAGTTTAGTTGTGATTGACAGGTGGCTTAACCAATCAGGGAGATGCATGGTGTGTCCGTATCAAAACAAATATGGCTGATTATGAGAAAAAAGAAAGGAGAAAAATATCACAGGCCTGATAAACATTACTGATTTCTGTATAATCAATAAGCAAAGCTTAGTACTTAAAGGTCCTATATTACGCAAATGGACACTTGTGAGCTTCAAGCCATGTTATAATGTTGTTAACTCCCTAAAAACAGACCTGGAGTTGTGTTTTGTTTCATTCACACATGTTTGAGAAACTCTTTATTATTGGTCTGTCTACATCTCCAAAGCTCAAAATGCTCTGTTCTGCCATGCAGTGGCTGTTTTCAAGTTAACAGCTACCCTTAGCTTAGTAGACATTGGCAATTCCAGAGCTTTAATCATCAATCATCTAAATGATTCTAGTGAAGGCGTATGGTTTAAAAACACCGTAGAGCACTGCCTGTATTGTCACATGACATCACTAGGTGGAACAGTGTGTTTTCTGTTTGAAAGAAGTCAGGCAAAATTTGCAGGGTTTGTGTGTAAAACACAAGTCCAGGTCTGTTTGTGATGAGGAAAACACATTATAACATAGATCTGAAAACAGCATAATAAGGGCCTTTTAATCTAGGATGAGAGAAATGTACTTTTATTTGAAATGATGGGTGACCAATGAGTTCAATGTGTGACTGAGTGACTGTGTCACTGAAGAAAATGTATGTTATTGTATGTCATGTTATCATGTTTCTTTCTAGCTTGAGAAGCGATGGAGAGCATGGTGACCAGACTCCTAATATTCCCCTGTATAAAAAATACAAACTCTACACAGCGTGGTACCTATGCCTGAGGAAAGAGTTCTAAGCACTTTGTAACATGGCCAACTATCTATTCCACAATTCACCGACATAAAAAATCATTTACAAGTCAAAATAAAACTACATTTGTACATTTCACAAACAAGATTCAAGCTTATTTTGTGCCGGAGGAAACTCTTGGAGAACTTTCTGTCCCCTGCCTGTCATATAAGGACAGCTCCAGTTCTGTTGACATTTCTTTGTGGATAACCTTATTAATGCTCCAGACTCCTCTTTAAAACCAAGGGATGTCACTCATTTCCATAACAGCAATCATTTTCTCAGACAGGTTTAGCTTCTTAAAGGCACTGATTTTACAGTTTTTAAAACGTGAAAAACATAACTGACTCATTTAAAATATTTTGTTGAAGTTATTTTTCACTTCTCACATGCATTCTTAGCATCTTTATTCTTCACCACAATGAGTTTATAAGCACGTTCTGGGTCAGATCAGAGTTTTGCCATCACAGTAATTGCTGACAACAAATAGCGTGCTAATAACACACTCTCTAAGGATGGAACGCTTTATAATTAGATGCAAAAACACACTGTAGTGTCATTTCTGCTTATAGATTATTTGTATATTGGGGTAAAAAAACTACCCCAAAACTAATTTGTTCAACTATACAGAAAAAAAAATCTGGTTCTGCTATTTTAAGTAACTGAATGCCAAGATTTGCTACACCCAACCCCAAATATCTCAAATGTCTCTGGCACTTGTCACGCTGCTCTCCCAAAAAGTCCTACATATGGTCATGCCAAAATCTATGAAAAGGTTTTTGCTAAATTGCATTAATTTGACAAGTTGATTTGTCCTATAAAGAGTGAATAGATTTTTTTATTCCATTCAATGAGAAAATTCACGGTTTTCTGTCAAAACACAAACCCAATACAGTTCCTTCTTTTATCAGTGCTTGTGTTCCCAGATCAAAGATATTCTGGCTGTGTTGTTGCAGCACTTTTTAAGTTGTTTTCTTTTGACCAGTGAACCACTTTACTTCACTGCCAGTCTTAGTGTCTTTGTTTGACCTACTTTTCTTTCTCACCTCAAAGGGACAACGCCACATTTCTGTCTGTATCCTTTGTAACTACTATATAGCCAAATACTGGTCAAACTTCTGCAATATTATGAGTGATGTGCCAAATGTTCTCAAGAAAATCAATTCCTTCACCTCACAGCCCTTTTTGGCCTCACATTTTGTGGAACTGAAATTCAGATCACTCTATTTACCTGTATATACTCAATCAGGACCACTGTGAATTCTTACTTTTTACGTTGCTACCCCCTCCTGCTGGAAACTGCCCTCAGCTGACAAAGAAATGCACCATATCCAGCAAAAACGAAGCAATTCCTATATTTATTTGTAATGTTGATAAAAACGCATTTTGTGGAGTAATCAGTAATAGCCTGCGTGTAAGGAACCCCTTGAAACCATGACAAAAACCTGCAGTGACTGGCTTACACACGACTATTGTTGTCGCACTGTCATGTTATGTTGTGGACCACACAGGTTCGCATTATTGGCCAATTAGAATGTGGAGTGGAGCCAAGCGGGCCAATGGAGAGGGACAAGGACAGAGAGAGGGAGCCTGAAAGAAGCCAGGCAAGCAGACAGACAGTAAATCCAATTGCATGGGCAGTGTCCAGGAAGCGGATAGTGAGAGATATCCAGGAGGAATGAGGAGGAGGAGGCATGTGTGGAGGGAGGGTAGCTTAACTCTACTATACCCGGTGACTACACTTGCACACAATAGGCCTGACAGACTGTGAGATTGAAAGGAGTGAGAGAGTAGGGTTTCACAGATGTAATGTATAGGTTGAAAACTATTTTTGCTATCTCTCATTTCTTTTCAGTATTTATATATTAATTTACTGATGTGCAAACTAATGCCAATTGAATCATAGAGTTGATTGTGCTCCATTTTTTCAACTTAACACACATACATAAGATAAGAGAACCTTTATTTGTCCCGCAATTTGGGAAATTCCACTGTTGCAATGCACAGTTCAAGAACCGCAGGAGAATAGAAATATAAAATCAATCAAAAAATTTAAAATATACTTACATTTGAGACAACAACACTGCAAAAAGAGTAAAAATACAAGGCTTCAGACACTGGTGGTAAGGGATTAAAGCGTTCTGCTCATGGATACAACAGCTACATAGGTTGAAACAGGGGTTGAACCACCAAGGTTTGACAATTGACAAATGCTTACACTGAGCCACATAGTATTTTTCTTTCTTTTTTTTTTTTTTTTTTTTGTAAAATGATGCTATTACTCTTTTTGATCCCCCACATTAATAACTATTGTTAGGTTTTAATGCTCCATCAGTGCCACCAAACGTAGCTAACATAATTAAATGTATCAGTATTCATATTTTGGCACATTTTCAATACAGCCTACTCTAATTTGGATCACATCTCAAACAGATGTCTCTATGGAAGAAACTCTGCAGAAAATCAGGGACGTTATTGCAGCGGAAAAACTAAAGTACCACAAAAAATAAATAAATAAATGCTACAATGTATTTTAGGCATTAGATTGGTACTTTTTGAAGCATTAGGACGAATTGTAACTTTGCTGCATTAACACTTGTTTTGGTTTGAGCCCAATTTAAACCTGATGTAAACTTAAGTTGGCCCTGTTCTTGTTCTGGTTTAGTTCCAGGTTTGAATCCATTGTGTTAAAAGGAGAGTAATTAGGGGCTTGGGGTAATTAGGCTAGTGTATAACAATCCATCCACATATATAATGTACCAAATAAACCATATGAGTATTTGCACTATTCACTTCTATTGCATACATCTAAAATAACATTCTTGCTTTAATTTAGTTTTATTTGCAAGCTAACGTAGCACCATGCCTGGAAGAATTGTCCGTGTCCTAAACAACACATTTGGGTGTTGTTTTGGAATAGTGCAGAAATATTTTTGCACGGGCACTTGTTCTGAAAAGAGAACAAAACTATTTGGAGCTGACAGCTTGTCATCTTTGCACCCCAGTTTTAGTGATGAGAAAACAAATATGCAAAGGTCGGGCCTCTGTTCTTCCCATTTCTGCCTGTATATGCAAAGTGGATTGAGGTAATTAACAAGGAACAATAAGGAATAAAAGAAATGAACTATTATTCTACATTATTTCATATTAATAAAACAATGGGAGATGAAGGCTATACTTGGGCTTACGCCAACTGGCAGAAAAAACATGTTTTTCCCTCCCTTGACATTTTAAAGTTTAATCTACTTTCCATACCAATTTTATCAAATGTATTCCTCACTAGAATAAGATGTCTGTGTATCTATCAAATGTGCTTCTTATTCATAATTAGTAGGAAAGTTGGGTCTATGTAAGCCTAAAACTTTCACTCTCTACAGTGTACAAATGCCCAGTTAGAACATTAGGTTCTAACTGGGTCCATGATTTGTAATCGTATCTTTGGTCAATGTAAGACATGTAGTAATTGTATAAGATTTGTAAATGGCTGTGTTATGGGATGTTAATGGACGATATTCACCTTTGAACATTGCTCTGGAGCTCATGATTGTATCTTCGCATCGATTTTTGGACCCAAATGTTGATCTTTAATCTCTTTATGGCGCCATAGAGAAATTGCTTTGTACTGGCTCTGCCTATTCATCTATATAGCCATCTATCCGTTACTACCTGGCTATCTGCCGTGTCCTTTCAGCGTACTCTTTTATCTCTGATGTGCAGCCAGCCCTCCTCACTCCTGTGCTGCTCTCTCCAGACACGCTGACACCCCTCACCCCACCCCCCACTGGTCGATACATGACATCATCAGCAGTGGACATGAGCAGAGCTGTGGGCAAGGTGCAGACCGCAAAAACACAGCACATGACATGAGAGAAGAGAAACACTGAATACATTCCTTACAAAAACATAATTTGATTTATTTTTGTTTTTCTGGCTGTTGAGGTTAATTGACCATGAAAAGACAAGCTTAACAGCATTTATCATCAAAATATGGTTGGAGTAATGTTGAAAAGTTGAAGGAAAGTATCATTGGAAGCAAGTGGTATGGTGGCTCAGTAGTGGGCACTGTCTTCTCAGGTCTGGGTTTAACTTCTGGGTGGTTTGGGGCCTTGCTGTGTTGACAGGTTGGAGGATGAATCAAATGCAAAAGACTAATTTTGAACAGTAGTGTGTACCCTAGTAATAAAAGAGTACAAGTATTAGCGGCCCCTCTTGTTGTGGCGTCAACAATACTGTCTCATGTTATTACAATTAACAAATACAATACAATGCTTAAATCTGGTGTTGTGGGCTTCGTGTCAGTCAGTACAGCACCGAGTACCTGAGCTTGCTGTCACCCATGTGCCGCCTCACCCCACTTAGCGAATCAAAGCTCCTTCATGTGAACACGGAGTGATGAAGCTTTAAAGGCACTGCTCCTGACAGGCTGATGGCTCTCATCCCAACTGACGGCCTGAGTGATGGATGGACAATGCGCACATGTGGGAAAGTAGAGAAGACAGTAACAAATTATAGCTTTTTCAGCCTAAAATGTTTCAACCAGAATAGACTCAGACAAATGAGTGGAGCTATAGTTGGATCCATGAATAAACATTTTAGGCATTTAGACCCTGGTAGGCAAAGAAATGCAAAAAAACTAGACGGCGATGAAGAGGAGGAAACTGGGTGGCTGAGGTGCTGTGGTTGAGCTAGGATGGGTTTAGTGCAGATTTCTAACATTTTCCAAGACAGCAAGTTAATTTTATTGATTCTGTCAAAAATATTCCTATCCTACATTGTACTGTTAATTGTCAATTTAATCACACACTCATTCCCAGATACAAGTGAATTATGAATGCTACCTCATGGATCATGTCTTCAAACTAAAGCTCTTATGGTGGCACACATGCAACAAGTGGTTTTCCATATGAAACATGAGGTATATAGTGTCAGATTATGTTTGTAGTAATGCATTGCATATATACCTTGGACAGCAAGCTGGATTCTTGCTTTTAGGTACAAGCCCCAACTCATGCATGATGAACATAACAACTTTTGCTCAAGCTTCTGAGAGTGACGTTCGTGCTATGGTCTATGCTCCAGAGGGACTGTTTGCTTTCATTGGTAATTGGAAGTTATCATCTTTAAGGACAGGGTTATAATCAATGTTGAAACTGTTTATAGTTCATTTTATGGTGAGGTAAACAATTAAGGTTAGATTTAAGATTTTTTTTTTTTTTTTTTTTAAGTCACCTACTAGAGTTATCTCAATGTGCACCATAACATAGCAAAAATGTAACCATTCAGACATGTTCATAGCAACAGATGTTTAAACCTTACCATAGCAACCAACAGTACATCATAAGTCCTGTTCCTCTGCCAGTAACTAAGTAGCACTAACCATGGGAGAGGAGACAAAGTCTATACAAGCAACTATGGGCCTGAAGTGAGTGTCACCCACAATAATACACACATTGACAGAGAATTTTTCACTCTCCATTCCATTCACTATAGGTGTGTCCATGGGATTTTGAATGATGAAACATTAGAGCTGTTGCCATAGGGATTAACAATTTGAGAAAAAATATTACATCTTTCGAATGGTGAAAAATCCGCAAAATGTCAGATAACAGGAAGCTGAAAACCATGAATAGAGATGCCATTATTACCCAACAAACCAGACAAAATCATAGAAACCCACCAAATAGATTGTACCATAATATTGCAGTAAAAACATTGCATTTTTATATCCTCTTTGCTTTTGCTACAGCTTGTGCTCAGAGTCAGTTCGGATGCCCATGTCGTGGTGAGTGTGACTTGTGTGTTCCTGTCACCTCTCTGTCTCTGCCAGCTGGATTCTGGTGGTACAGCCGGACAGCATGATCAAAGAGCAGAGGAGAAGACCAGATCCATACCACCTCCACCCACGCACGACTAGGAGGAAGCTGCTCAATGTTTATGGCCATTTCACACCATGAGACAAAAAATGCAGTGAGGGAGGAGAGTAGTTGAGCTACAGCTTGTAATATCTTGGAGGGCGGAGAGAGGCATTTGTAAATATGTCTGACACTATAAGCTGCCCGTGGTGTTTTGGGGTTTGCACAAGCTTACACTGTAACTTCTACGGATCACATTAAAACCTGGCAGAGTACACTTACTTCCTGTCTGTGTGTTTTCATGCGGAGACAAGAAGAATCACCAGGAAAGGCAGGGAGAGTATGAGCCTGTGCAAAGAGGTGCAGTAGGTTATAATAATGGTTGTTGATTTCAAGCCTTAATATACATTTCAAGTAGGTGTTTTGTTGCTGTTAGACCTTTGCATTTGTTATGGTTGATGTTTAAAGTCTGCATTAAACGCAATAGCTGTAATGTGCGCTCCTACTGAATTAAAACAAAACACAGCTATACAATCACAACTAAACCATGGAGATCAGATGTAATATTATTTTATAAACAGAAAGCCCTTTTGGCCTTTCTGGCTTATTTACACTGTAACTGTTAAAGATGTTCATTAGTATGCAAGGTTCCTATTAAGTGCACTTACATTATAAAAAACAACAACAGTGTGTGCTATATGGGGTGGCTATAAAATTATTTTCGAAGTGACACCTAAATTGTTTACCTAATATATACTGTACCAATAAATACAATTCACTTTTTGTGATTTCTGTCTTTATGTTGGACCAGATGTTATACACCTTGTTACACATTAAAGTAGGTTTTTCAATTCTCAAACCCTTGACTGCACACCACTGTATTCCTCAGAGGATTTAAGCCAAGTGTCCCAGTCTAAAACAAAATCAACATTTTTTCCAATTTACTTTGTAGAAAATTGCCTATATTTATTTTGCAGGCAATTTTAAAGCTATTTCGCTCCATATCTATATACAGTCCCTGGACTTATTGGAAATTATATTGAAATATGTTTCTCTCGAGCCAGGAAATGTATTCATTACATGCTTGTTTTTTCCAACTCGTGAGAGGCCGGGATGCGACACCGCTGTAATGGACAATTTGCCGAGTGTTCTGTGGAGATTGTTTATCCGGTTTTTGATTGGATAAGTCCTTTTTTGAAGCGTGCAATCATTGGTCATGTTTGTCGATGGCATTGGGCGACAGAGCAGACTGGTCACCAACTGTCACATTTCTTCTTGAAATATTCACTAGATGCATGCTTATAAATGTGTCCATGTAATGTAGAAATGCCTTATAGTATGGATATGGTTCTTGTTTTCATAAATGACTGCATATGAAAATCAAATGAGCTATACTCCTTCTGGATATTGTGCAAGCAGCATTCAGTTGCTAAACTTTCAATATTATTCCACTTTTGACTCCATGGAGCAGCTGCGAGCATCGGCTGTGTAACCTTATTGTGCGACTGCATGGGAATAGTTGGGCCTTTTTGAAAAAGATCATGCACAAATTTGGCTTAAAGAGTAAAAAAATAACTTGTGTACATCTGATTTCGCCCCTTGTGGTGTTGACATTTCTACCAGAAGCTACTCCATGTTATATGTTTTCCTCAGAGCATAGAGCCTTTACTGCCAACAGACATGTTTGAACAAATGGGGGATACTGTGTGATAAACTTGGATAATTTGTTACTCAACTTTTTTGTTTTACAGATAGTATAAAAACTAAGGTTCAGGAGAGTGGAGATGGAGAGATGTTCTGTCACTCAGGTGGTGATAGAGATCACATTGTTTATCCCTGTATAGGGAAATTGGGCCTCTACATTTAAGGTTAAAGTTTACTTTATTGAGGGGAAAGTAATTACTCTGCATTTAACCCATCCTTCAATACCGCTTGGGCAACCTGTCAGGAGCAGTAAGTTCCTGCAAATAGTAGAGTTTCGGGACCCATCTTCAGATCTTGAGCCTAATTTTACCTATAGTACATGTTGTTCACCCATTCTTCAATGCCACTGGGGCAACCTGGAGCAGTGGGTGCCACAGCAGAGCCTGGGGACCTATCTCTAGATCTTGAACTGGTCTTGGGTCAGGACTACATTTGCTGGAGGATATTTACCTACTGTGTGTACTTTGGGTTCACACAGAAGGTGGAGTGATGTTGTTGTTGTGAGGTGGTGATAGAGAATGATGGAAAAGATGTTTTACAACTGGGCTCAAGTATCTCAAAAAGGATTTGACTCAAATCATACCACTGCACATTCTATGAAGATAATTGTTTTCAAACACAATAACACATAATTTATCAAACACAAAAAGTTGTGCACATGGTTGAAAATTCATGTATGTCAATATTAATAATGTGAGGGTTTGTGAAAGCTAGAAACTACATAGATTTAAAGACCTACTTTCTCTTTTCATGGTTTAATCTATGCTAATGGTCTCCTCACAGTCACTGCAAAAACACCAGTTTTAATCATTTTATATTCAAATCTTTATTTATGCAGAGTTTGGTTATTATAACACAACAGAAAACTGTGCTGTTGAACTCTATCTTTGATTAAATTCTTTCTTTCCTTCTATATCTATTCTCTCCTCTAAGCGGCTCTTCCTCTGCACTGTGGGTTTGAGAAACGAGGCAAGGCCACAGAGGATTGAAACATGCATCCTTGGTATTTCAGCCAAATCGTGGACTCCCAAGGAAGGATTCTTGGAATGTTACATAAACTTACATCAAGATGAGTTTTAACCACCAACTTTCTCTGTCAATTTTTAATTATGAGTTCACTTTTACCTTTTGAAGTGCTATAGCAATTTCAAATTAGGACAGACATTTTTGTGGCTCATTAGAAAAGATATTACATACCTTTTAAGAGTTATACAATTTGTATAACATCAAAAACTCATTCTGATGTACTGTTGTTGCACGTTAACAGTAGAAAATAAATGTTTGGAAAGAATATGCTGAGAGCCTTATTCCGGGATCATTGTCTGCACTACGCTAAAAATGTGGTGGGAAGCATACTGTGAAGTGTGAACCAAACTTGTCATTGTCACATTTGACACAATCTTTTAAAGGAATAGCACCAAGTAGGTTAAAATATCTTTACAGTAATTTGCCCGAAACTTATAGGCCTTAAGATTGGTGCACTATGTTTTTGTTTAAATTATCCAAATTGCAAGTAGCAGAATATGAAACACAATGATTGACCATTTTTGGAAAATGGACTAGCTGTCAATAACAGATAATAGACATAACATATAAATCATCAACTATATGGCACTGTAGAATTCAAACCTGTAGAATACATTGTAGAATTCAAACCAGTCAGGCAAAGTATTGAAAAATGACTAAATAATGCAATTTGCACTTAAAACTAAAAGTAATACTATTTTTGAGTCAGTAATAACAGTCAATTTACCTGATTATGAGAACTTTTCATGGCTTTGACAGATGTCTGAATAAACAATACATTACAGTTAGTGTTGATGGTGGGGCTACCTATTGGGCAGAAGACAGGACATGTTAGTGATGTAAGCGTGAAATAAAGTCCCGGTTGGAGAATGTTGATGTCGTGGGGTGCCATTTGATGCTGTCACCCCTGTTGTCCTGTGCTGGACCAGATGAGACCAGGCAGGCAGCTGTGGGGGGTGGGGAGTAGGGGAGTGTGTATATGTGTGTGTGTGAAGAGGGAGGTGGGGTGGGGGGGGAGTCATTGCACCTCCATTTTCCCCTCCCCACCTCCCTGAGTGTGTCCTCAAATGTACAGTAGCGTGTAATGTATGTGCCTTTGACTTTAATCTTGTGTGTCAGTGCAGCCCCTGGAGCCAGCTCACTTCTATTCTGGAAGTGTCCACCGTGTGAGGGCTGGATTTTCTGCTCCCCTGTGCTGCCCCTCGCACCACCACTCCCACCACCACAACCACCTCTCCCTCCCGACACCATCTCCCTGCTGCCATGCTGTGCTCCTGTTGCCTGGAGAAGGAGTCGCGTTAAAACATGCCAACCTGCTGTTTTCATTTCCCCCACGTAAAACTATCCATTTTATCTTATTTGATGGTGCTGCAATGAATTTCCTGACATTTCAGTATAAAAATAACAAATAAAGTACTTGTTGCTAATACGCTGCTCTTAAGCCATTTCCATCTTGCTTCATTTCCAACAGCAGCCATCAGAGGGCGATATATAAGAAGGTTGCCAAATGTCCCACAATTTGGTTGGGTTTATTTTTCCCTATGGATAGCTGTTGTCCCACATTTCACTCAGAGCCCTTATTGTTGATATTGATAATTCCAGCAAGTAACAGGACACTGACCAGATCAAAGAAACAGCAATAAATATGTGAAGTCAGGTGCTTCAAACTATACATTTTCTCCATAGAATATCTGATATGTGAAAACATTGCTAAAATGTTTTTTTATAAAGAATGAATTAAACACAAACAAATGAAAATGTTTGTATTAGCAATGTAAATTCTGACCTATATCGCTAATTGCTAATCATCCACCAACAGGGACAGTAAAGGGGTCATATTATGTCAACTTTACTTTTATAAGCCTTTAACAATGCCATAATAATGTTCCCTCATCACCAAGCAAATGTCTGTTTTCGCCTATCCCCTATCTCTGCCCACTGTCCTGTACTTACTATGGGTCATACATGTAGAGTTGAATTGTCACATAGCGATTCGTCACCAATAAAAACAAGAACTTGAAAATCTGTTGCTTGTTACAGTGAAATGCCACAATGAAGAGGCAAGACAATCAGTTCTGCAGTTTTGAACAGGAAGTCATTGAACCAGTATTATTAAGCTCTTTTAGATCAATAATGCCTATGCCATAGCTTCATACTAAATACCTCAGAAATGCATAATATGTCTTTTAGTATAACTGAATTAAGAGATGGACATGTGCAAAAATTCAGCTGCTACTGTGCTCATATAGCTCCACTGGAATAAAAGGACAGATATTTTCAGCTTTAGTCAGTAATGAGAAAACTGGTTGTCAAGGATATTGCTTTCTTTCTCTCCAGCCAACCACGGCAGAGAACAATAAGGCAAAGGAACACAGGTACACTGTCAGTAAAGTGTCATCTTTTCACTCAGCACCAATGTCATATAGCCTTGAAGAGTTTATAACAGGGTTCATATTACAATTCATGTGTGCATGCAAACTGCAGTGCTATGAAGTCACCATTTAGTTTCAATTTCTAGTATTCTAATTCCCTCTCCTAAAACACATATGTGTGTTAATTTATTTGAAATGTATAAATTGTATAGATAAAGACATTTGATTGAAAGAACTGATTATCTATGGATAGATACAGTCCAAACACATATTTACTTAAGGTTTTGCAAGCAGGTGATTGAGGTTTGCTCACTTAAAACTTAAAACATTCACAGCAGGTTAATACAGCAGCTAGGTACTCCTGACCTGGATCCAGAGTAAGATCTAAAGAAAAGTCCCTATTGCCATGCAGTTGGTCAATGCAGAGAACAAATGTTCCCATTCTGTCCTACAGACTTTAATGTGTGTGATTGAAGTGCATAGTGTTCAACTTTCCCCTTTCCCACCCGCACCTCCAGAGCTCACCCTGTGAGGGCAGACCAGGTGGCCCGCTGGCAGCAGGGCAGGGGGGCAGAGAGGGGGCAGAGAGGGGCACTAGGGAGCTTTGAGGGTGGGGGTCTTTGGGAGCTAAGCCAGGCTCTGTGCATAATCAGAGCAGGCCTTTGTTTGTGTGGTCCGTCTAAGGTGCGTGCACTGCATACAAATGAGAGGAACAGGAGCAGTTAACCTGCAGCTAAATATAGCCCCAAGTCTGAGGGACGAGCAGGACCAGAGCAGGACTGTACCAGAAAACTGGACGCCCTGAAGACTATGGGCCAGATCAGACAAATTGTTGTTGGACTGTAAGTATTGTCAGATTTAGTTTAAGATTTTGTTGGCTCTTGCAACAGTTTGTTTCTATATATCTCCAGTTCAGTTTTACAAGTTGAAGAAAATTTGCATTCAAACAACTTTCAAAAGTTCTTTGTGATATTATCTCCCAAATTCTGACTACTTACTGTTTCTGTTTGCATGGAGCAGGCCCATAGTGACTAAACTACCCTTTGTGTAAGAATCATTGAATGCTACATTAGTCCAGGGACACATTATAACTAAATGGCAAAGTTGAGTCCAAGCTGCTGGGACAGTCTTTATATATATATATATATGAATGAATAGTTTATTATTGTGTCTTGCATACAAAGAATGCCGAGCCCAAATGGGCTTATAAGACACCATTAACAAAAATACAATAGTCCAATAGTCCAGACGTGTATACAACAAACAAAAACAAAAAGAAAACAAAACAACAATAATCTCATTTATACAAACTCATTTGCCGCTTCTTCCAGGCTTTACATAAAAATAAAACCAACTTATAAACATTAGAATTAAACAACCATTATATATATATATATATATATATATATATATATATATATATATATATATATATATATATATATATATATATATATATATATATAAACCTTGGGCCTGGGAGCTTCAGGGTTCTGTGCAGTGTCTTTGCTGCTTCTAGCACTTTTCTAGACTGAGATGTTTGACGTTTTTCCCGGGATCTGCTGTAGCCACTCCTCCAGTTTATTATTTTTTATCTTTAGGTGGTCATATTCTAGGAGGGCATGTCTGATTGACACACTATAAGGTCAAATTAGCTGTGTGTATGGTTTAAGGAGACCATATCTGCACAGACAGAAGACAAGAAGGGTTTTGCCTCAGAGCACAATGCCAGTGAGAAATGTTGGGAAGCAGGAAGGTAGTGATAGTGAAAATATTAGTGCCAATACATTTTCCTATTTATTGTTATTATCCAAAATAACAAATTAGACCTGATTACAAAATTTGCTCTGCGAGGAAAGACAAATCAGCCACTTCACTGTTCCCCCTCCAAATTGTAAATGTAACCAGATTTTACCCGGTTAGTGTCAGTCTGTGCGCATCTTTTAATTACCCTCCTTCTCCACCAGTTTCCATCTCAACCAATGTAAACCAGTGCAAAGCTTTGACACAACATGGAGCCAGCTGAACCGCGCTGACGTTTGCTCTGGCGCAGAGATGAACTAAGACAGGGCCAAAAGTGAGCGAATAAATAAAAAGCACATAGGAGGAAGCAGCAAAAGAGGGAGGGGGCGAGAGTGGCAAATGAAAGATAGGGCGAGGGTGTTTAATAAAGCAGCTATCCGGAGTGGGGCATAATGGGGGGTGGGGAGCAGGGGGATGAGAAATGTGCTCATACCAGGGCGATCTGAGACGACTACCAAACAGCAGACACACGATGGGACATAGAGAGAGTGTGTGAGTGACTGGGGGTTTCAACCTACCATTCACAAAGAGACTATAGAATGAACAGTGCCCGGGCTACATGTATTGGAAGTATTTGGAAATTGTTCACTTGTTGGACTCAGGTAAACTTGACCCACAGGTGGCATTACCTCTGGACAGTTATTCACTAGTGACTGGAGGTATTCTAAATTTACAAATTCACATCTCGTCTGACATCAAAAGCTGAGCAAGGTTGGGCCCAGTTAGTACTTGGATGGGAAACAGTTGAGATACCAGGTACCATAGTTTTCAAACAGTGACTCTACTGCATACTTTTGTGTCATTTGGCAAGACATTTCAGTCACCCTACCTTGCCTGGTGTGTGAGTGATTAATGGTGGTTGGAGCAGATTGGCAGCTTGGTTTTCATCTGTCTATCTGAGGAAAGCTGTGACTACAATAGTAGTTACTACCAAGCGTGGAGTAAATTAATATGCACAAAATTGTAAAGCAACTGTGAGCATCTAGAAAAGCGGCATATAAAACAAATGGATTATTATTAAGTATTATTATTACAAAAAATCAAACTATAATTCACTCCCATTGCTTATCGGCGTTAAGCCATTCCTGTAGTCATGGCTGCCGCAGTGCTGACTGATGGGAAAATGCCAGCCAACTTGTGCCAACAGCATCTCTGGCCACCTATCACTCTCCCATTGCGTTGGCAATAGGTGAATTGTCTTGCTCAAGGACACAACTGGTGTACTAGTCAGAGCTGGAATTCAACCCGCCAACCTTCCCGCTATATGACATCTAACTACCACCTGAGCCAGATGATAATGAAGATAGTGAAGATGTTACAGTATTTGATTCGTATTGTACTGTTCAGGAGTATCGGGGTAATCTATCATTGGTCAGTGCTAAATGCTCCAGTATTGTCATCAAACACCCCCTGATGGTTTGTTGTACTAAGCACTGAGCTCCAACAGTTTGACATGCATTCCCCTACACTGTGATAAGTCCCCAACACATCTGACAGATGTCCAAGTGCACTCAGGTCACCCCCTCTGGTCAGAGTAAGCATTGACTCCCAAAACCCTTCGACCTAGGCCTAAACCCCAGTCCCTCTCCTCCTCCTCCCACCTGCTCCGAGTGATAGATGTGAGGTCAGCGTTGCCCCCTCTCCCCTCGACTCTGCCTCCTCCATAAAAACCAGCCCGTGTCAGCAGCGTAAAGGCCCTATCGTGATGGACTTTGACAAATAATAAAAATGTGATGAATGGCGTCGCAGTCCCCACTCCGTGCCCACCTCGTCAGCACCTATTATGCAATGATGGAGCAACCACTAGCTACTCCACTGCATACTCCTTCTGCCTTGCACTGCCCAGGGAGCTGAGCTGTGTAATCCCCCCCAGGATAAGGCTGGCTTTTGGGGCAGATTTGGGAAGCGGAGATCCCTTCTGAAGCTGCCAGTCTTCAGCTGTGAAAATTCGATGCCTCGGAAGTCCCGCGGGATCGGATTAGACGGAATATATAGCCAGTCACTCAAGTCTATCCACTCCACACACCATTCTGGAGCAGTTATATACATTATACATAGGGGAGAGGCGAATGTCCATCAATTTCAAATAGCAAATGATATTTTTTTGAAAAGCAGAGCGGTGGTTAAATTGACCACGACAAACGGCTTATACTAATCTCTAGAACTAAGGGTCTAAACTGCCGTGAAAGTGGACGTTTGAAAGGGAATTATTCATAGGTGGAAGCAAAAATCTCTAGATAGAAAGGCCAAATCCAAGACTGACCCAGAACTAAACCAGGTAAGAAGGGTGAGGGGAGATGGGGTAAAGACAAATAGCCAAGGCAGGTCAAATTTCCACCATTTCTTTGACAGTAGTAAAACCTGGACCAGACCAGGGTTTAAACTAGGGCTAAACCATTAAGAGAGGACTGCACAAGCGCCAAATCTGGATATCAGTCAGATATAATTTACAGCCATCAAAGTTGAAATGCCTGAATAAAAACTAAACTTCATAATCAAGAATGAAAATATATTTTTGTTTGTTCTTAGAAAGCATTGCATTTACAAAATACCACTCTTTAGCATTAAAAGATGGCTGTGGCATCGTGATTAGGTCAGCACAGAGGCACTTTTTTATGCAGTTGTTCATGTTTTATGGTGAGTATCCTCAAGTTCAGTCTGGTCCACTCATAACACTACAATATGGACAAAAACCACCCTTCCATCTTTATGTGCATCTAACTTTTTTGACATAGGGTCTGCCACCTGCTTGTTTCCATGGAGTTGATTTTATTTTGCAGGTCCTGGAATGTTCCGCATTAGGCTTGTCTATATGGAGATAAGCAAATGAAGCATGCAGGTCAGATCTGTGGAGGCAACCCACTCACAGTAAAGATGCATGTTTTAAGGTACTGCTGAAATGCCAATAATGCAGATGAAGCATTAAAAAAAAAAAAGAAAAATAAATAACATCTCCACGGAGACAAACATGTAGCAGACCCCCCTACCAGAAAAGGTGCACATGTGTAGGCTCCCTTTAAGGCAAATAAAGGACAAGAAACAGTGAAATAGGACAAATTTGTATAATTTCTGTATACACACATGGACAAAATTGTTGGTACCCTTGGCTTAATGAAAGAAAAACTCATAATGGTCACAGAAATAACTTGAATCTGACAAAAGTAATAATACATTTTAAAAATCTATGAAATGTAACCAATGAAAGTCAGACACTGCTTTTCAACCATGCTTCAACATAATTACTTAAAAGAATAAAATCATGAAACAGGCCTGGACAAAAATGATGGTACCCCTAGAAAAAACTGAAAATAAGGTACATGTTAATCTAAGGTGTGTCCACTAATTAGCATCACAGGTCTACAATTTTGTAATGAGTTAGTGGGCCTATATACAGGGCTACAGGTCGTCACTGTGCTGTTTGGTGACATGGTGTGTGCCACACTCAACAAGGACTAGAGGAAGCAAAGGAAAGAGTTGTCTCAGGAGATTAGAAAGAAAATTATAGACAAGCATGTTAAAGGTAAAGGTAAAAACAATCTCCAAGTAACTTGATGTTCCTGTGAAATATTATTGCACATATTATTCAGAAATTTAAGATCAATGGGACTGTAGCCAGCCTCCCTGGACGTGGCTGCAGGAGGAAAATTGATGACAAATCAAAGAGACGGATAATACGAATGGTAACAAAAGAGCCCAGAAAAACTTCTAAAGAGATTAAAGGTGAACTTCAAGCTCAAGGAAGATCAGTGTCAGATCAGTGTCAGATCTGTGTCAGATCCGTTGTTGTTTGAGCCAAAGTGGACTTACTGGGAGACAACCAAGGAGGACACCATTGTTGAAAACAAATAATAAAAAAAGCCAGATTGGAATTTGCCAAACTACATGTTGACAAGCCACAAAGCTTCTGGGAGAATGTCCTATGGACAACACTATCCCTACCATGAAACATGGAGGAGGCTCTGTTATGTTCTGGGGCTGCTTTGCTGCATCTGGCACAGGGTGTCTTGAATCTGTGCAGGGTACAATGAAATCTTAAGACTATCAAGGGATTCTAGACAGAAATGTGCTGGCCAGTGTCAGAAAGCTTGGCCTCAGTTCCAGGTCATGGGTCTTGCAACAGGACAATGACCCAAAACACACAGCTAAAAACACCCAGGAATGGCTAAGAGGAAAACATTGGACTATTCTAAAGTGGCCTTCTATGAGCCCGGACCTAAATCCTATTGAGCATCTTTGGAAGGAGCTGAAACATGCCAGACACCCTTCAAACCTGAGACAACTGGAGCAGTTTGCTCATGAGGAGTTGGCCAAAATACCTGCTGAGGGATGCAGAAGTCTCATTGACAGTTACAGGAATCGTTTGATTGCAGTGATTGCCTCAAAAGGTTGTGCAACAAAATAGTAACTTAAGGGTACCATGATTTTTGTCCAGGCCTGTTTCATGAGTTTTATAAGTAATTCTGTTGAAGCATGGTTGAAAAGCAATGTCTGACTTTCATTGGTTAAATTTCATAAAATTTGTATTTATTATTACTTTTGTCAGATTCCAGTTATTTCTGTGACCATTGTGAGTTTTTCTTTCATTAACCGAAGGGTACCAACAATTTTGTCCACGTGTGTATTAGGCTTACTCTATTGCCACCATCAAAGAGATCCCATAACGTGCTGTTCATGTGCCATTTCATATTTTTATTTATTTGATACGGGAATGACATGGGTGGAGCTTTGTATAATAACACACTGTGATTGGCCACGTTATCTATGCAGCATGTAAGTACGTGGGTGGACTGCTGTGCGTAATTTGGAAAAAGTTAATTATTCTGACGCGGTCACGTTCGGGGCAAACAGCTTTCAGAGTGCACCTCTCCAAGGCTCCAGGCTGACATCCCATAATAATCACTCCTCTCTGCGCCTATTTTCCCTTCACTTAAACCAAGGTTACATTTGAATAAGCCACGCAATTTAGACCCATTTGTGAAGTGGAATTAAGACAAAAGGCATATGGAGAAGTGAGGGGCCTTTCTGATTGGCTGCTTTCAATTAGTTAACGCGTGACGTGGCCAATAGTTAAAAAAAAAAAAAAAAAAAAAAAAGACTGGATTTGGTGATTCGGGAGCCAGTCTGTCGGAGCTGTCACTACGTCTTGATCACCGAGACCGCGTTGGCTCGCCTCGCCCCTTTGCCACGCTTGATTCGCACAATGAGAGGGAGGGGAGGCGCGGGAGAGGAGGGGTGGGATAGCGGAGGATGCTGGGGAGGCTCGGAGGGCAGGGGTAGTAGCAGTAGAATCTGGGATTAGAGTGAGAAAAGAAAGGAGACGAGAGTGCGGTTTGTTGGTGTCTTCCCGGATCTGAATTTGTTCCGTTTTATCCGCGTATCTTCTTTACAGCTGTAGTAGTTAGAGAGGGGGCGTTTCCCCGTTTTCCTGGGCGCACCATTCTCCGCGTAATCGCCGAACATCTAAGTGCCAGACTTCCAACAACGGGTAAGTATTGAGACACTGATAGGTACAGCGGTTATCTATGGTGGCCTATACTATTGTACGCTCATTTGGCTAAACGCGTGGACAATATGGCCCCAATGCGCTACGGACAGCTGTCAGTGTGGTCAGGTGGATCTTTTCTCTTTTTTTTTTCGCCCCATGTTTGAGCTGCTGAAATGATCAGAAGACGCGCGTGTACAATGGCAGCTATGTTGTCACGCCTTGTCAGTCATTCATTTTTACGCACAGTGCCATAGCCTACTACAGGGTTGGAGTTGCTTGTTGCTTATAAAAAACTACTTTCTTTGTTTACTGAAGGCTTTCTGCAGATGCTTAAAATATGTGCAAAGAAAAAAATGTGCAGGGGGTCACTTCTTTTCTAAATATTTTGCAGCTTGTTTTGGCGTTTCATCATTTTAAATAAGCCAGTTTGTGATGCAAGATCAGATTGTGAAATGTTTCTTCAAACTACATTCTTTTGGACCTGCATTTCAAATTCTCCTTTATGTCCAAGTTTTTCTTCTTCTTTCTGTTTTTTTTTTATGTTTTTTTTTTTATTTTTTTTTTAATTTTTTCTCCTTTAAAATGTCCAAAGCTAGAATTCTACGCTGGCTAGACTAGATGCTTTATTTCTCTTGTATAACCTTTGCCACAACCTCCCCTTGCGTCCTGATGTTTTCCTCTTCCAAACAAACTGGACACATTCACGCCCATAGCCCAGTCCGATCGATTGAATTTACGCCATTTGCAAGTCAGAGCTAAGACAGCGCCGTATTCCATCCAGAGGAGGCGAATTTCAGATCTCGGTGTGTGGTGGTGCGCTGCGATGCTGTACTGAGCCCCCGAGGCACATTGGCAAAGCATGAACTCCATGAACTCAATCCTTGTCCATTAAATTCCTATTGATCAAGCAGTGGAGAGAGACATAAAGTTCCATCTCGCTGGGTTCCATGCAGGCTCGCATCGCCACAGCACGCTCCGGAGACGACAAGAGGGAGGAGAGGAGAGGATTGCACTGAAGGAGCGCGGGGAATGGGGAATGCATTAGCGGAGATGGATGGGTGGATGCTGGGGAGGAGGAGGACCGGGAGCCAGGGTCTTGATTACTAAATACTGGACTGGCCCTAGAATCACCATCTTTCATATGTGATTTTATTTGCATTATTTGGCTTTGAAGAAGTTTTGAATGGACTGTTAAACGGTAGTTTTATTCAACACGTGACTTTAAAATGCATTTTAAAAGTTTAGAGCATTATAGAGTTGGATCAGTAAATTACCCCCCTAGCTGAAATATTTGCATACTTGAATGTGAGTGGTCTTTTCAGAACATCAAAAAACAGTCCCCTGTCAAAATTATTTTCCAAATATCTTGCACAAGTTATTACCACCAGACAATTTAAATCTAACAGCTAAGAAATTGTTAAAACACCATCTATTGTAATTTTATCCATTTCTCCAGTAAACAGACAATGCAATCGTGTCTTTTAAAATGTCTTGTCCCCTTGCATAGAATTGCCTTTGGACGTGAATGGGCACTAATTAAGTCGCACCCTCCTTGCCTACCCTACCCTTTCTCCATATAAGACACCAACGACCAGGAAGTGGCTCTAAATTCAAGACGCCAATCAATTCCCCTCCTTACTGCTTGGTGGCTATGGATTTATCGATTTGGGCGTGGGAGTGGCCATTCAGAACACATCTAAATACAGGACTGACGCATAACATATTTGACCGCTGATCAGGTTCGATTCATTGCATGTTGCTTCATCACACAGCTAAGTTTTTCATTTAACATGTACTAAAAGGTATTGTGAGAAAAATAATGGTAAGATACAGCCTTTTACAAGCTCATATGAAAAGCAGTGTACATCACTGAACAAAGACTTAAATCATAATGGTTTTAGTAGCTACTTAATTAACACCCTAACCCCTTTATTACATAGTAACTAAGCCTTAACCATTCTGAATAAACAATTTGTTCATTATAAGTTATTCAGTGTAGTTCAAATATGTGTAAAATATCTCTACTGCAGATGTTAACAAAAACTGCACCGCTAGCACATGTTCCAGTTATTATCTATATTTGTATTCAGGGTCTGATAGGATCTTCTTAATGTCAACGTTGGATCCCCCTAGAGGCTTGGGGGTCCTGTGCATGTATAATAAGAAACAGCCATGCACTTAAATATTTATAATGCAGCGATATGAAACCATGAAGCAGACAGTTGATGGCTCAATATACCCATTACATTTTAGTATTCGTATTTTTCATTATTTGATAAAAAATACAAGAAATTCTCCAAAAACAGAAAACTTGTCTTATGTTGTCTTACTGTAATGTAAAAATAACACACCAACAGCTGCTCTTGCAATCTTTTGAATATTCAGTGTGATAGTGTGATAAGTGAGCAAGACTGATGAAAATGAAAAGCTGAGTATATTTTGCATTATCTTCATAACAATAATCAGACAATATTTCACCAGTGCTGGAAAATGCTAAAGTGTGCTTGTAAAGATGAGGTTTAAGGGTAGCACCAAACCTGAATGAAGCTTAAAACCACAAAAGTGCAGAAATATCACTTTTTAACTTAGGCGATACACCAGATAAGCACATTTTTACCTCCTAAAAATCTCTATCCATCCATAGTCTCCATTATTTATGTAGGAATCTCCCACCTCTGTGTGATGTGGTGGAATACAAAAGTGGTTGATAATTTGTCTTTAATGGAACCATTGAGTATGTGGTCTTGCAGACTTTTGGTAATTCAAAATATAGAATTACAAACAGAACTGTAAATCTTGTTGCAAACTTTTCCAGTTGTCTTTTAAAAATGATCATGAACTATTGATATATTGAATGTCTGAGCTATGTTCCTTCTCCTACCCACCAGGAGAAATCCGATTGGTGGACAGCTCATAAAGGGGCTTTTGTTCTTAATGACTGCTATTTGGTCCTCTCCCTCATTAAACCCCTTGTTCTATAAAGTCTTTTTGTTGGTTTGCTTGTTGTCACAGTACAGATACAAAGAAATCAATTCATTTCAGTAAGTTTGAGTGATTGTGCCATGATTTGCGAGTGCTTTTTGGCGTAGCATGTGTTCCTTTATGTATGCGACTCTGTATGTGATCGTCGTAAGGGGAAAGAGGGGAGACTTCCATTTAGCAGCTCGGCAAAGTGGCACAGAGGCACCGAGGCGTCCACTGGGAGCTGTCCCTGGTGCTGATCCATGGACCCACACCACCCTCCCCTCCGTCCTGTACTCCCAGCCTGCACTGTTGATTGACATGCACATGCTAGCCCTTATGTAAAACGAATGAGCACACAAGCGGCTTTCTAATAACAATAATGGCAACTAATAGGCATTTTACTAGGGGTTTTTTTGTTTTGTTTTTTACATTATGCATGAGTTTCAGAATGATGAATAATTAGGATTGTTGCTATAGAAATTTACAATTTAAAACAAAATATGCCTTTCAATAGTGAAGTGCTCAAAATGTTTCCTATAAGAGGAAGGTGCAGCCAATAAATAAGAAAACATATTTGCAGTTATATTTGAAGCACTATTAATACAATACTTAATACCAAGGCTGAACAACTTTGGAACAGCTAGGAACTGTTCAACTAGTGCAAAATTCTCATGCATTTCAGAACATGAGATTTTTTTGGCAATTTATCTTTCAACTTTAACAAAGACTACCACAACCACTACTACTAAGAATATAGTGTCTAGAATAGTCACTTAGAATAAAAGTATGAAAACAAACATGCTATAATTGACAATAACAACAGTTTCTAGCCTTGTACAATCCCCTGACTCCCAGCCTGTTGATTGACGTCTATTTTGGAGGGCTAATGGCTGCATAAATGTATGTTGAGTGCGTGTTTCGGATCGGTGCGAGGGGTGGGACCTGCCCATCCTCAGAGGGCCTGGATGGGGGGAGATGGAGAGGGGCGCGAACAGGAGCAAAAACAAAACATCTGTGCGCTCGCGTGCGGTAATTGCTCTCCCTTTAGAATTGTAAGGCATACATTGACATCTGTTTGATAATTGGCTACCCTGGCTTGGCGGCGTGTGTCATGCTAAATGCCGGTTTGGTGGAAAGTGAGAGGAGAAAGCAAGACCAGAAGGGGAGGGGGTGATAGGAAGTATGTGCATGTGTGTGTGAATGGGTGGTTAGTTATTACATTGTGGGGACTAAAACCTGTATACACACTCACATCAAGGGGACCTATGTGGAGAAATTCTTTAACATTAGATCAGTAACACAGATTAAGTTCAGATATGTGCTAGGTAGGGCAAATAGTGACTATGGTTAAGGTTAGGAGTTAATGTAAAGTCCCCAAGAGGCATGGAAGCCCAACATGTGAGATTGTGTGGGGATGGTTATTTATCACACTGTGGGGATTAAAACATGTATATACACACACACACACAAACACACCTCCCCCCCCCCACACACACACCCCCACACACACAGTATGGCGACCTGTTTTATGGGAGCATCAGGTTCACATGACATGAATCAGCTATTAGATTAGACCAACATGTTTTAAAGTTAAGATATGGGTTAAAGTAGGTTAAAGTTAGGAAAGTCAATGCAATATCCCCAAAAGCAGGAGTGTGCTTGTGTGTGTGTGTGTGTGGTGGTGGTGGGGTGGGGTGGGGGGGGTGGGGGTGGGGGGGGGTACACCATGGAGGGGGGTAGTGGGGACACTTGGTTTTGTTTTTGGAGCTCTCCACAGGTCTCTAGCGGGTGCATATTTGCTGTCATTGTCTGTTTGCTGTAAAAGAAAAACTGATACCTGAAGTGGTGCCATGGCGTCAATGCTTTCCCAGCCTGCATTTAGCCTGACAGATCCAAAAAATATAAGTGCTAAGTGTCAAGTGATTGTTTACAACCCTTTCTCTCTCCCTTTCCCTCACTCTCTTCCCCCTCCCTCCTGTGCCTTGGGGGGTTTTCGGCACTGATTTGGAGCCGCTGAGCCAGAAGCCATATTAGCTGCTTCCGCAATTTGTTCAGGGCTTTAGATGGGGGAGAGGCCGTCAAATTGCATAGATAAATATGTTGAATAATTGATGTGGTGCGTGGTAGGGAGTAGACAGGCCGCGGTGTATTCTCCCCGGGTGCGAGCAGTACTAGGCGGGCGCTCTTTGCTGTACTTTAGATCTATCTTCCTCCGTGTGTCGCTTCCAGGACTTAAAGACTCCTCTTGTCTAAGCTTCATCGGTTCAATCGGATCCATTATCAAACCAAAGAGAGGAATTCCTTAGACAGAGCATGGGGAAAATCAAGATGAATTCAAAATGTATTACACATTTCCACACACTCTTATCCTATCTATTGTATAGTCTGTGGGTTAGATTCAATCAGAAAACAAACTGTTATTTAGAATACAGTTCAAAAAAGGAATCACACTGAAAACTTTTGGTAGGTGCTTAATTTAAAGGTGCACTATTTTTGGAGGAGGGCCTTTTGTTTGTCTTCATGGAGGTAATATTGCTCTGTCGGGAATGTTCCACAGTATGGCATTAAGCTTCTTTCATTCATTCAATTACAGCCTGGTAGTATCTTGTTTCCACGGAGATAGATGGGCTTCATAACATATTATGAAACATTCTAGACAGATCAATAACATTTACCAGAAATGTTCCGTAGTGCATCTTTAAAGCTAGACACTATGAATTGTGCTTATAAATAAACGACACATCTTGGATTCATTTCATCACTAACACGACATGCCAACTCCACCAACCAGAAACTTGAACCTCTGTCAGTTAGTGTTTGACAAAGTGCCCAGCCTTACAAACTAGATTCCGAATATCGTTTTACTACTACCATGTTATTGTATACTGTATTTGTTAGCTCTATACAGGGCTTATAGTAATAATGGCTTCTAGTTGTATTGGATGACTGTTGGGAAGTGCTTGCTTTCTGAGTGTGTGGAGTTAGATGTTCGCTCCCATGGGGTCCAGCAGTGTGGGGGTCTTCTCCTCTTCCTCACTAATGCTACCTAATGTGAGAGCTTATGGCAAGCAGGGCAGAAGACCAAACTTGTAAAGACATAGGGAATGGGGATTTCAGGCTTTTGAAGCAGCCTGCATACTGTCAGGAACAACCTTCTATCAAGAAGACAGTTTATCCCTTTGACTATACTCGGTGAAAAACATGGCTCTGCAAGGAACGGAACTATACCAGTCAGATGCAATTAGATCAAAGAGATAAAAGCTTTCAGCTCCAGTTTTTCTGTATGATGTTAGGTCTTTAACCCAGCACCAAGGACATGGATGATGGAGTACGCTCTGGTCAATAGTAAAGAGCTGCTAGTCTAATGTTGATTGGGGTGAATTAGTGCTGCTTTCTCCGCTACCATGGATTATACAAAATTTTCTTTAGTTATATTCTGTGGACCAGCAAAGGCTATTCTTTTCTTGATATCACAATAATAAAGTTCAAAGTTCAAAATTTTATCCTATACATATTTTTTTTAATGTTGTTATAATGAACATCTAGTTTTTATAGTAGTTCTGTATTTTTATCATTTTGACAACCTTAGTGTAAAGTTGGTGATGAAAATTCTACTGATCATTTTGTTGTGTCCTTAGGCAAGACAGACTTGAGTGTCATTATGTTATGGTAACACTTAATAATACAGTATCTACCTAGCATCTAAAACTTGCTGTCACATCTTCAGCACTTTACCCAATGGCACTTGTGTGTTACCGTCGTTGTCACTAGAAAGTCATGAGTAATGTACCTAACAATACAGTGGCTTTTTGTACCTATAAAAGCTCTGTGCAAGCCCGATCAATATTACTTTATCCCATTGCTCTTTCACAACCTACTCATAATGCACAATTTACTCCCAGGATGAAAATACTTTGTTCACATACTGTGACTTCTGTACCGCCGCATGCCTATATGGTTCTATCAGGCTACAACCTCCTCTAAAGAAGAAGCCATTTTATCTTTCCCTCCGCCAGCCTTGCCTTTGAAACATAAATAAAAAAGAGTGGTATTTCTCTGGCAGAGGTGTTTGGAATAATAGCAGGAATCACTTCTTTCATGTAATGTCTTTCCAGTGCGGAGGAGCGCGGGCTGTGCGTTTGATGGAGGGGGGACGGAGGGGGGACGGAGGGGGGACGGAGGGGGGACAGAGGGGCGAGGAGGGGTGGGGACAGTTTATCTCTGCCTGACACAGCTAATCACGAGGCAAAGAGACAGTCTGGTTCAAGCCCTTAAGTACACATACACCTTCTCTGGTCTCTCTATCTTTCTAGTTTCTCTCTCTATAGTCTCTCTATCTAGTCTCTTTCTCTCTCTCTCTCTCTGTAGTCCCTCTCTCTACTTACTCTCTGGTCTCTCTCTCTCTAGTTTCTCTCTCTGTCTAGTCTCTCTCTGTCTAGTCTCTCTCTCTAGCCTCTCTCTCTAGTCTCTCACTCTGTCTAATCTGACCCTCTAATCTCTCTCTCTTTTGTCTCTCTATCTAGTCTCTCTCTCTCGCTCTCTGGTCTCTCTTTCTGGTCTCTCTCTGGCCTCCCTTTAGTCTCTCTCTCTATAGTCTCTTTCTAGTCTTTCTAGTCTCTCTGGTCTCCCTCTAGTCTCTCTCAATCTCTTTCTCTCAGGTCTCCCTCTAGGCTCTCTCTGGTCTCTTTTTGGCTCATCTCTGGACTTTTTTCTGATTTATCTCTGGTCTCTCTTTAGTCTCTGAATTGGCCAATACGATAACTCAAAAATTCACAATAGCTTTAGCTGAACTAACCCAGCTCTCTCTGGTCCCTCTCTAATCTTTATTTGATCTTTTTTAATCTCTGCTTTGTCTCTCTGATCTGTATTTGGTCTCATTCTTGTTGTATCTGGTCTCTCTTTTCTTGGAGTTAAATACAATTGTATTACAAAAACTATAAACATGTGTGGTATCTGTAGCTTTGGCTGGAATCGCTCTTGTCTTTCTCTGATCTCTCTGGTCTCTCTCTGGTTTCTCTCTCTCTCGTCTCTCTTCCTGGGCTCTCTCTGGTCTCTAGCTGGTCTATCTGTCTTGTCTCTCTTTCCAGTCTCTCTCTGGTCTCTCTCCCTTATCTCTCTTTCTGGTCTCTCTCTCTGGTCTCTCTCTGGTCTCTTTCTGGTCTGTCTTTGATCTCTCTGGTCTCTCTGTGGTCTCTCTCTCTGGTCTCTTTCTCTCTCTCGTCTCTTTTTAGTCTTTCTCTGGTCACTCTTTGCTCTCTGTCTTATCTCTCTTTCTAGTCCCTCTCTCTACTCTCTCTTTCTCTGGTCTCTCTTTCTTGTCTCTCTCTCTGGCCTAACTTTGATCTCTCTGGTCTCTCTCTCTCTCTGGTCCCTCTTTGGTCTCTCTCTGGTCTGTCTCTGGTCACTCTGGCCACCCTATGATCTCACTCTCTGGTCTCACTCTCTGGTCTCACTCTCTGGTCTCTCTTTCTGGTCTCTCTCTCTCTCTCTGGCCTGTCTTTGATCTCTCTCTGGTCTCTCTCTCTGTTCTCTCTCTCTGGCCTCTCTTTGATCTCTCTCTGGTCTCCCTCTCTGGCCTCTCTTTGATCTCTCTCTGGTCTCTCTCTAGTCTCTCTCTCTTTGGCCCTCTGTCTCTGGTCTCTCTCTGGTCTCTCTTTGATCTCTCTCTTTGGTCTCTCTCTCTCTGGCCTCTCTTTGATCTCTCCCTCTCTTTGGTCTCTTTCTCTGGTCTCTCTTTCGTGTGTCTCTCTCTCTCTCTCTTTCTCTCTGGCCTGTCTTTGATCTCTCTCTGGCTTCTCTCTGGCATCTCTCTCTGGCCTCTCTTTGGTCTCTCTCTCTGGCCTCTCTCTTGTCTCTCTTTTTGGTCTCTCTCTCTCTCTCTCTGGCCTGTCTTTGGTCTCTCTCTCTGGTCTCTCTCTGGTCTCTCTCTTTGGTCTCTCTCTCTGGTCTCTATTTTTGGTCTCTCTCTCTCTCTCTCTGGTCTCTATTTTTGGTCTCTCTCTCTCTGGTCTCTCTTTGGTCTATTTCTGATCTCTTTTTCTGGTCTCTCTCTCTCTCTCTCTCTCTCTCTCTCTCTCTCTCTCTGGTCTCTCTTTCTGGTCTCTCTCTCTCTGGCCTCTGTTTGGTCTCTCTCCCTTTGGCCTCTCTCTCTGACCTCTCTTTGATGTCTCTTTCTGGTCACTCTCTGGTGTCTTTTTCTGGTCTCTCTCTCTGGCCTTTCTTTGGTCTCTTTCTCTGGTCTCTTTCTTTGGTCTCTCTCCCTGTTCTCTCTGGTCTCTCTTTCTGGCATTTTTTTGAACTCTCTCTTTGGTCTCTCTCTCTGTCCTCTCTCTTGCCTCTCTCTGGTCTCTCTTTCTGGCTTCTCTTTGATCTCCTCTTTGGTCTCTCTCTGGTCTCTCTTTCTGGTCTCTCTCTGGTGTCTCTTTCTGGCCTCTCTCTCTGGCCTCTCTTTCTATCTCTCTCTGGTCTCTCTCTGGCCTCTCTCTCTCTCTCTGGTCCCTCTTTCTGTTCCCTCTGTCTGGTCTCTCTTTCTAGTCTCTTTCTCTGGTCTCTCTTTCTGGTCTCTGACCTCTCTTTGATCTCTCTCTGGTCTCTCTCTGGCCTCTGTCTCTCTCTGGTCCCTCTTTCTGTTCTCTCTGTCTGGCCTCTCTTTGGTATCTCTCTCTGGCCTTTCTCTCTGATCTCTCTCTGGTCTCTCTCTCTGGTCTCTTTCTGGTCTCTCTCTCTGGTCTCTCTTTCTAGTCTCTCTCTCTCTAGTCTCTCTCTCTCTGGTCTCTCTTTCTGGTCTCTCTTTCTGGTCTCTCTCTCTGGTCTCTCTCTCTGGTCTCTCTTTCTAGTCTCTCTCTCTAGTCTCTCTCTCTGGTCTCTCTTTCTGGTCTCTGTCTCTGGCCTCTCTTTGATCTCTCTCTGGTCTCTCTCTGGCCTCTCTCTCTCTCTGGTCCCTCTTTCTGTTCTCTCTCTCTGGCCTCTCTCTCTCTCTGGTCCCTCTTTCTGTTCTCTCTGTCTGGCCTCTCTTTGGTATCTCTCTCTGGTCTCTCTCTCTGGTCTCTCTTTCTGGTCTCTCTCTCTGGTCTCTCTTTCTAGTCTCTCTCTCTAGTCTCTCTCTCTCTGGTCTCTCTTTCTGGTCTCTCTTTCTGGTCTCTCTCTCTGGTCCCTCTTTCTAGTCTCTCTCTAGTCTCTCTTTCTGGTCTCTCTTTCTGGTTTCTCTCTCTCTGGTCTCTCTCTCTCTGGTCTCTCTCTCTCTGGTCTCTCTCTCTCTGGCCTCTCTCTCTCTCTCGTCTCTCTTTCTGGTTTTTCTCTCTGGCCTCTCTATGATCTCTCTCTGGTCTCTCTCTGGCCTCTCTCTCACTGGTCTCTCTTTTTGGTCTCTCTCTCTGGTCTCTCTTTCTGTTTTTTCTGTCTGGCCCCTCTTTGATCTCTCTCTGGTCTCTCTTTCTGGTCTCTCTCTCTGGTCTCTCTTTCTGGTCTCTCTCTCTGGTCTCTCTCTCTGGTCTCTCTTTCTAGTCTCTCTCTCTAGTCTCTCTCTCTGGTCTCTCTTTCTGGTCTCTGTCTCTGGCCTCTCTTTGATCTCTCTCTGGTCTCTCTCTGGCCTCTCTCTCTCTCTGGTCCCTCTTTCTGTTCTCTCTCTCTGGCCTCTCTCTCTCTCTGGTCCCTCTTTCTGTTCTCTCTGTCTGGCCTCTCTTTGGTATCTCTCTCTGGTCTCTCTCTGGTCTCTCTCTCTGGTCTCTCTTTCTGGTCTCTCTCTCTGGTCTCTCTTTCTAGTCTCTCTCTCTAGTCTCTCTCTCTCTGGTCTCTCTTTCTGGTCTCTCTTTCTGGTCTCTCTCTCTGGTCCCTCTTTCTAGTCTCTCTCTAGTCTCTCTCTCTGGTCTCTCTTTCTGGTCTCTCTTTCTGGTTTCTCTCTCTCTGGTCTCTCTCTCTCTCTGGTCTCTCTCTCTCTGGTCTCTCTCTCTCTGGCCTCTCTCTCTCTCTCGTCTCTCTGGTTTTTCTCTCTGGCCTCTCTATGATCTCTCTCTGGTCTCTCTCTGGCCTCTCTCTCACTGGTCTCTCTTTTTGGTCTCTCTCTCTGGTCTCTCTTTCTGTTTTTTCTGTCTGGCCCCTCTTTGATCTCTCTCTGGTCTCTCTTTCTGGTCTCTCTCTCTGGTCTCTCTTTGGTCTCTCTCTCAGGTCTCTCTCTTGTTGCTCTATTGTCCTGATACGGGTACTATTTGCTACCATTGGTAAAAAAAAAAAAAAAAATGCATACATATGTTAAATATTTATAAGTTGTACATGATATATCCGCCTATTGATGTTCTCCTAAATCTTGCACTTTCACTCTTGCACAACAAGATTAACTAATTTTAATTCTATCATTTTGTTGTAATTAATGTAATTATGCGTTCTGCATTGTGTATGTTTCCTCGTTACCTTCACCTTACATAGGACAACACCATGGTAACCGAGGCAACCTCCTCTAATGAGCTCTGTCCATTAGTAATGACATTATCAACATACAGCTGTGGGCGGAGTCAGCTTTCAATCAGCCATATTGTTTTGAGATGCAGTGTGAACAATGCCTGTAGAGTGAATTGGATTGCACTGGTTACAATAAGGATTATTTTGTTGTCGGTTGGACGAGGTAAATTAGATTATGAACTGAGTAACTATGCTAGTCCTATCTGCATGTGTTCACCTCTTCACCTGTATGGTAACTGTAGCAACCCCATTGTGCACATATAGACCACAGGGAATGTGTGTAACAACAATTTATACTTAACACTACTGTATTGTAGTCATGAGTATGAAAACAGAGGTTTAAATGTTCCTTTATATTTGTCTAAATGATCACAGAATCTTGTACTTTTTGATGCAATACCCCCATATCTATTGCTGCTTAAAAACACATAATAAAATAAGAGAGAGAGAACCACCACATTGAACCAGTCAAATGTAATAAGTTTATCTCAACCATGCACATGGTATCACATATATGGTAAACTCATGCAGAGGTGGATAATAAAGTCCAAATTGAATTAAAGTGGTTATGACACGTTAGCCTACTCATTTCACTGAAACATAAGAAACATCATTATGTTATATTAATAAATATTTATATATATATATATAATTTGGTTGGACACAGGCAGATATGACATACATAGAGATGATTCCACCTTGCAACCATAACGTTAACAAGGGCCGAATATATATTGCATTGCTATGATAATAAAATTAAATGACAACAACTTTATTTGGCTAAATTAATGCTTTTTGGGTGGAATTTTTTGTGTTGATGACATAGGTAGAGGCATTCTATTTTAGAACTCACTGCTACTTCCTGTATTTTTACACTTTTTTTCTCATAATTTTTTGAAAAACTGCTCCTTAACTGATGTAAAACTATAATATTAACCACATATCTTATCACTCCAAACCATGTAATAAATATACAAACATGAAAGCTTGTCATATGCTCTCACAACTCAAATTTTTTTCCATTTATAGAATTGCATTAGTGTGGATGTGCCTCAACTTGTCTCTATATTTCCATGTGGTGGGTCTTGTCTTGCTGTGACGTATACCCTCCACTGTGTTGCTCGTTGATAAACGCACAGACCGGCAGCTCACTCACGGTTGCACACATTTGGTGAAAAAAAAAAATTCTAAAAGCTCCAACTTTATTGCACCCTGGTGAGCAACGGCACAATGACTGTTCATGCAAGCACAGCGGTCCATCACATCTTTCTGGAGCGCTGTTTCTTTCTGTTTGTTGGATACAGTGAGTGTGGCAGGAACAGAGCGTCTCTCCCAGTTTTATTAATATCTTTTGGTCTTCCCCAGGACATAATAATAACTATTCAAAAACGGAAAAAGAATTGCTATGCTATTTTTTTGGTTCATGCTTGGAGTTTGTTTTTCTTTTTTTTTGTTTTGGGTATTTTTTGTCAATTGTACAAATTAGCAAAATGTCCCAATGTAATGAAATATCAAATGTGCACTATGTAAAGTGTTGCATGGCCAAAATAATTGGTAAAATAATTATAATAAATCCACATCCAATCACAGTCTGCAGTGTCTGCATAAAGTTGAAGCCAAACAGATAATATGAACGAAACCCTGGCAACACCCTTCTTGTCCTCAGTCCGGGTAAAAGTGGAATAAATAAATAAATATGGTGTCGTAAATATCCAGTGTGGAGCATGCCTCTGTGTAAAGATGCAGCCAAACAAGTCAGTGTTAAGTTGAAGCCAAACAGATAATATGAACCAAAACTCAGACAAAATCCTCCTCTTCCTCGATCCCGGTAAAAGTGCAATTCACAAATAAGTGTGGTGTAGTAAATATATCGATTGTCAAGCACCTGTGCTTAAAGATGCAGCCAAATGAGTCAGAGTAAAGTTCACCATAATCCTCCTCCTCTGTCCAGGTAACCGCGCTGTAAAAGAGTAAAGTTATTTATCAAAACAAAGAGCATTTGCTTCGCAGTGTTGAACATTGTATAGAGAAGTAGTATGTTTTAAAATATGAATTAACATTAACATAATTCAAAGATTGAAAAGTATCTTCTTAATAATATTGGTCATTCATTTACATAAAAAAAATATAGGCACCGGCAAAAGAACCATTCAGTAACCAATATTGAAAAGCAGGTATTGTTAAGGTACTGAAAACAAATAGTTAATAGTGTCTAATAGTGTCTAAACGGAAGATTTTGTGAATGAATGGACTGGGAATGTTAGATGTTTCTTAATCAAATGGTGATTCAAAGGGCTTGTTTTAACAAACAAGCCTTTTGAAGCCTGTTATTGCATTTTATCTGAAATCATCAGTGCAAGGTATGTTACAGTTTTGATTAAAATCATTCAAAATTCTATGCAAAACATTTTTCTCTGTTGTGTTGCCTGTTCCGCATACATGTTGTTTCTTTCATTTCATTTTGGTGTAAGATGAGAAGAAAAAGAAATACAGAATTCAATTTATTTAAAAGATCAGACATGGTGACATAGTTCCCTTTTCTAAAATGTATTTGGTGTCATTTCAAACAAGTGGTGCTTAGTTCATCAGGTGTGTGCATTGTATTCAAAATTGCACATTTCATTTTTTTTTATATTTTAGCGTCAATTGTCCGAAAAAAATACATTGCAGCAATTGTAAATTGAGCTTAAACGCACTGGTTAGAGGATAGTGACCACATACATACTCATTGTTTAATACTAGTGCTTCATAACAGTCCCTGGTAGCTTTAGTCTTAGCATAAGATATTGCTCTATTAAAAATCCCTCCCTTTGGTGGACAAAAATAGTTTAATCATTTGTACTTGAGACAAATCCAGTAAATAACTCTTATACAAAGTCAGCAGTGGCCAATGGAGCGGACTTCCAGATCTATGCTCTCACTGTGTGGGACGCAGATATGAGTAACAGGCGGAATATTCCAATCCAATTATTAGCCTAATTGAGAAGCCCAGCCAAGCGTGCTTAATCATACATTTCTATTGCAAAGTATCCTTCAGTGCAGCAGCCTTGTGTCTTACTTCTCTTCTCATTTGCAGCAACTAATCACTCTAGTTATTTAGACAACAGCATGTTCCACCGTAGGTCTGCACATATTACTGTCATTGCACAAGACTGTTTTTGCTCCAAATGACAATAAGCCAGAGTGGATAAGAAGCGATCTGTAATAGCCAACACAGAGAAATAAAGGTCCATAAATAATGTATACACTTTGAATGGAGACATTTTCTGAGTAGTTGATATTCCAATCATAAAAATTATATAGAGTATAGACAATGACATCAGATAATGAGGCGTAATGGAGTTGTTTTTAAAGTAGTTTCTTTACAAAGCCGGTTGAAACTCTATGCCCAATAGCTCATGACTAGTGCAAGTCCTATTTCTGTTTACCAACTGCCATCTTTGCCAATCTCCAAAAGTATCACACTCCTACTGCACCATATTGACTCTATCTTCTCTTTCAGGACACGGACTTCAAACCAGAACTTTTTGTCCATAACCCCCACCCTTCCCTCCATCTCCCATCTGCCTCCATAGCACAGGACGAGGGAGCTTTTTGGGGCTGGGACTCCTCAGGAACAGGGGGAGAGCAGGTGGAGGGAAGTCAGGTGGTACCCTGCACGCTCCCGTCTCGACCACGGGTATTCTTGGGTTGATAATACAGATGTCGATGTTATTGCTTGAGAATACGCGTAGCTGAGCGGAAGCCATGGTCTACACACCCATCTTCTTCCAACTTCTAAACTTATTTTGGGTATGTCTTTTGGGGTGAATGTGATTGAGCATCATCTTAGTTTCCTTGGGGAACTTGTTTTCCAACCTATGCACAGATTAATATGTCTGTCCTTTCCTTTGTATCAGTACAATGGACTATGTTACTTTTCTTGTGGAGACTATGCCACTCGCTTGCCTCTGTGCTTTGCTTGGATGTTCCACAGTATGGCATTAAGTTTACCAATCTCCCTGGACACAAGTAGGTTAGATTTGATTAGATTTACTTTATTAATCCTTTTGCATACGTAATTTTGTTGCTTTAGCTCATTTACAGTAGTAGCAAAAATGACATTCACTCACACATCAGTGAATGAGGTGACACTATTAGGCCAAGTTCCAAGTCAGATCTGTAATTGAATAAATGCAAGACGGGTACATTTAGTGCAATGCTGTGGAACATTACAGCCAAAGTAATAATCTCTCCATGGAGACATACAGGTAGAGCAAGCCCCTTGAGAAAAGTTACATAGTGCACCTTTAAACTTCCTTGTGTGGAAGCATAGAGAAGCTAGAATGGAAATTACACTGGCTATGTTTACATTCACACCAAAATCTGATTATGATCTCATTTCTGGAATTATCAGATTATTAAAATGTAAACCTAGATCTGATGTGAGTAATCTGAAACATTAACAACTGAAAAAAATGATTTAGTTACTGACATACTTTACATACTTACTTTGAAGATTACATTATTTTGTGCATGTAAATTCACACCAACAATCATATCTCATTATTGTGTTATCTGGATTATTACAGTAATTACATTTTTACTACCCATGTAAAAGAACCCACTGTGTTGACTGTTATTGTACTCATAATAAACTTCTTTAGACACACACATCCAGAGCCTGCTGCCTCTCTGTATAACTCTTGAACAATGCTTTTTTTTCCCCCCAAACACTATGGACCTCCTATGGACTGTCTTTGCATAAGCTCCTCCCTCACGTGCATCGCTTACCTTTTTAGCTTCCGATTGCTCATCCGCTTGACAGGTGCCCTTATCACAGCATGCCTTGGTGGAGGAGCTGGGAATCCAATAACGTGGCACACAAGAGCTGCACTTGCTCCTGCTCCCCCATGGCCCTCTGCGTGTAAGGTCGCAGTCAAAGAGCAAATCCAATATGGAGACAAGCTGGGGCCAGTGGTGCTGGGGCCGGAGCTGGTGGTGGAAGTAGGGAGGGAGGAGGGCAGGACTTGAATGGGTGGGCTGTTTGCAGTGCTGCCTCAGGGATGGAAGTGGAGAAACAATGGACTATGTAATGGAGTGTGTAAGTGAAAGGCAGGGGGAATGTGCTCTGCCTGACTGTCAAAAAAAACTGTAATGTTTAAATCAATTCTAGGATTAAAATGACATTATTAAACGTCCTATCACCAAAAACAGACCTGGAGTTGTGTTTGGTTTCAATCACACATGTTTGAGTAACACTTTATTATTAGTCTGTCTACATCTCCAAAGCTCAAAATGCCATGTTCCACCTTGGATGTCATGGCAGAAGTTTTCAAGTTGACAGCTCCTTTTACCTTTTGTTCAGTTGAGATTGGCAATTCCAGGGTTGAAATCATCCAAATGATTCTAGTGAAAGGAATTTAAAAACACATTATCACACTGCATTACCACATGGCATCACAAGGTGGAACAGAATGTGTTCTGTTTGAAAGAAGAACTCAGCCTAAATATGCAGGGTTTGTGTGTTAAATTGTTTGTAATGAGGAAACCACATTATAACATGTATCAGAAAATAGCGGAATATTACCCCTTTAATATGTAGATTTGAAGCTTGGTTTGATAACAGGCTAACAGTGCTTATAAATAATTGTCAAAAAAAAAAAAAAATGAATAAAAAGGTAAATGTTGGGGAGACATTCTTGTAACAGAATGGGATAACAGCCACGTCACCACTGTTGATACGTTTGTGGGTCTGAGGTAAAAGGTATGTGGACATTTGCTCATATATTGTATGTGCTGTCTTTTGGAAATGCAAAACAGCTGCATTATTGTAAAACCCTGCAAGTGCCTCCCCACCTAAATGTCAAAGTTCAATCATTCATGCATATTTTGACTCTGTTTTCACAGCACAACGCTTCAACTAATACTTTAACACAGAAATAAATTACTATTACTTGTCAATAATTTTAGCTCTACTGCTGAGTAGCCTACAGGTCCAGATGTGGCCTGTAACTATGCTGTCTTCTTGCCTCCATGGAGATAGACAAGTTTAATATACTGTATACTAGTATACTTGCCCATTACGAGCAAAGCAATAATATATATGGAGACAAGCATGTGGTGGGTTGTGAACATGAGTCAATCATGATCAAGTCAGAAAGGGCATCTGGTTTATGTGATAAGCAGGAATGCCTAGAGAGAATATAACATCATAGAAAATAAAGAAAAAAAATCCCACTGTCCTCTGCCCTCATAAATGTATAACTTTAAATCTGGTCTCATATAATTACACCATACTTAAGTCTGAACTTAAACCAACCCACACCGTCCTATCCCCCTATCTCAGGCATAAATATCAATTACCACAGTGGGATCTTGTTGGGTGGTCCTTTCCATCAGTCTGCCTCCTCCGCCTCTGCACAGGGCCCTGGCTCATATTAGTGTTACTGTAATAGGGTGTAATAAGATTATTCAAATCCCTCTATTTGGCTGAGGGAGGATGTGATGCCGGGGCTCATCCCTTTGACAGTATGTGTGTCTGTGGGCTAAAGCGGATTTGCCACGCTGCTCCCGAGAGACCGTGGACCGTCCCTCTCTTTTAGCGCCGTGTTAGTGTACTCGGCTAATTCTGCTACTCGTGCCAATTAAAGATAACGATAACATCCACCCCTCTGCCTACACCCATTACCTGATCCACAAGCCTGCATGTGGTGATGTGGGAGGGATTCACAGTTAAACAGTAAGTGACTGGGTCCTGCCTTTAACTATGTAACTAACTATATGTTGTGTAGAAGCTAAAAGGTGTGCTGTGTAACTTTTCTGGTGTACAGTCTGCTATCTGCTTGTCTCCCTGGATGAGCTTTGCCTAAAATGTTCCGCAGTACGGCATTAAATGTGTTGATCTCCATGGAAACAAGGACGTGACACCCTTAGGTCAACTTACAGATCTGTGGAGTGTTAAGCAATGAATGAAACACTCCGTGCAAATTGTGTGTCTTTAAGGCTAATGTTTCACTGTTAGAACTGTTAAAACAATATGATCTCACTTGGACACGATGACAGTGGTGCAGTGAGTTAAGTGCTGACCAGCTTACCTGGTGGTCACCAGTTCAAACCTTGCTTTCTTCAACCCACAGCTATGTTAGCACATGTTGGTGTAGCTTTAGCGGCCCATATTAGACTGTTCTGTTGTTTCCTCATCAAAAACAGCCTGAATTGTGTTTTATTTCATTCACATATATTTATAACACAAATCTTGCATATTTAGGTTAGGTTAAACTCCATACACCTTTACTACAATAATTTGGATTATTTCAGCCCTGGAATCGCCTATCTCTACTGAACAAGAGGTAAATGGTAGCTGTTAACTTGAAAACTATTACTTCATAATGTCAGAAGGCAAACATGTGCGAATGAAACAAAACACAACTCCTGATATATATATATATATATATATATATATATATATATATATATATATATATATATATATATATGTATATATATATATATTTTTTTTTTTTTTTTTTTTTTTTTGATGGGGTAACGCATGGGGTAATGCAACTCTAACATGGCTTAAAGCTCACAAGAGTCAAATTTGCCTTTAAAACAAGATAACTATGGATGAGATAGTCTTAGTGTATTACAAGTACCAAAATTAAATTAACCAGAAACTAAATAAAAGAACCAATCTTGTCTGTATAGTTGCATTTTCAAAGGAATATAGAAATTAAATATAATTTAAACCAAGGATAACAATTTTAGTAGTTTGGGTTTTTTTTGTTTGTTTTTTTACCTCACTAATTTGACTGACTCTGCCTTATATTTTAAACTAAATTACTTGTTTTATAGTCTCTTTACATTAATTCCAACAGATAGATCATCATGTTACCTGTTATTATGTTGAAAATGCAATATTTGCCAAAAACAATGTATGAATATGTTTTATAAGTTTTACTTTTGTTTTTGACATGCTGAATCTCCCCTCCCTTTGCGCTACGTGCTAAGTCACTCCCCCTTCAGAGAGCTATCACAAGACAATCAGTGTGCATCTCACTAATGAAACTGCTGCACATTGCATCAGGTTTATTAAGTAGTTGTTTACAGTTTTATGTCATGTTGTTGTATATTTATGGAGAAGTGTCACGTGGTGCATGGATGACATAGACTTGTGGGCTGAGCATTGGACAGAATCTTATAGCTAGCCATAAGGAGGGTTCAAATAGGGCCTGGGAAAGATTGCTAAATTACTGAAACATGCATGAATGAAATTTAAAACCTCTTCAGACATGTTTTTGATGAGGGAACATTATAACATGATAAAACACACACAAAAAAAGATTTTCCATAATAAACCCTCTTTAAAAAAAAAAAAATAGTTGAATGCTGTCAACATTTATATAGCCATATTACATAACTATTTATGCATGTTACCATCTTTGTTTTGCACTCTCCCTCCACCTTCTGTCTGTTTCCTCTTCCACAACATCTTTGTATTTGACTCCGGTGATCACATTTGCAGAATAGCCCTCCACCAGACTGCTGCATAATAAACTGAATTAGTCATAACTCCATCCATCCATCCATTTTCTTCCGCTTATCCGGAGCCGGGTCGCGGGGGCAGCAGTCTAAGCAGGGACTCCCAGACTTCCCTCACCCCGGACACGTCCTCCAGCTCCTCCGGTGGGACCCCAAGGCGTTCCCAGGCCAGCCGAGAGACATAGTCCTTCCAGTGTGTCCTGGGTCTTCCCCGGGGCCTCCTCCCGGTGGGACATGCCCAGAACACCTCCCTAGGGAGGCGTCCAGGAGGCATCCTGAGCAGATGCCCGAGCCACCTCAACTGGTTCCTCTCAACGTGTAGGAGCAGCGGCTCTACTCCGAGCTCCTCCCGTGTGACCGAGCTCCTCACCTTATCCCTAAAGGTGCGCCCGGCCACTCTGCGGAGGAAGCCCATTTCAGCCGCTTGTATCCGCGATCTTGTCCTTTCGGTCATTACCCAGAGTTCATGACCATAGGTGAGGGTAGGAACGTAGATTGACCGGTAAATAGAGAGCTTCGCCTTCCGGCTCAGCTCCTTCTTTACCACAACGGACCGATACAGTGACCGCATTGCTGCAGACGCTGCACCGATCCGCCTGTCAATCTCCCGCTCCATCCTTCCCTCACTCGTGAACAAGACCCCGAGATACTTGAACTCCTCCACTTGGGGCAGAGACTCACCACCCACCCGGAGAGAGCAAACCACCTTTTTCCGGTCGAGAACCATGGCCTCAGATTTGGAGGAGCTGATTCTCATCCCAGCCACTTCACACTCGGCTGCAAACCGCCCCAGTGCCTGCTGCAGGTCCTGGCTCGAAGAAGCCATCAGGACAACATCATCTGCAAACAGCAGAGATGAAATCCTGTGGTTCCCAAACCAGGCCCCCTCCGGCCCCTGGCTGCGCCTAGAAATTCTGTCCATAAATATAATGAACAGAACCGGTGACAAAGGGCAGCCCTGGCGGAGTCCAACATGCACCGGGAACAGGTCTGACTTACTGCCGGCAATGCGAACACAGCTCCTGCTCCGGCCATACAGGGACCGGACAGCCCTTAGCAAAGAGCCCCGGACCCCATACTCCCGGAGCACCCCCCAAAGGACACCACGAGGGACACGGTCGAATGCCTTCTCCAGATCCACAAAACACATGTGGACTGGTTGTCATAACTGTGTCATAAAAAAATATGCAGCAGTGTACAGCACATATATACGCTCCTCTACGCCCTGAGTCTGCATGGGGAAATGTATGTGTGACTCCACCCACCCAGACGTTTGTCCACATGATATTTACACTCAGTCTGCTCACTGCTCTGCATGTACACTCTATACATTTCTTTGGGAAAAAATAAAAATACAAAATTAATGTTTCCTCAAATCACTTTAAATTTAGTTAAAACATCTTGCACACTAAAAATGAAAATAATGTTTGCCTGATGTATTATTTTGAATTATTGCATTGGACATTTTTTACTTTGATCCAATACAGCATTTTAATTTGACCCAAATACAGAAATTTACCCAATGGACCTTTTAACTTTGCTAATTCCAAAGCAGCCAACATGTTTATTCATATTGAACATTTTTCAAATGTTCTCTCTGTATACAAATACACATTCTTCTTGTCTTGGCATTTTTTAATTGTGGAGCATTTAGCCCTCCAACAATATTGCAAAAATTATGAGGTGAGTTTCATGATAGCATGAGATGAGGATATTGTTACTTATATCTATAATTAAAAACATAACCTATTTCCACTTTAAAGGCAGCAGCAACCTACTATTAACTTTTGGATGTCTCTCGCTTTGTTCACTAGCAACAGAATCCATGACAAACCAGCTTTCTAATTAGATATTGTATTTATAGATTGAGAGAGAGAAAAAAAAAAGGTTCAGATGAATACTTTTCCAAACTGATAAGTCAAACTTTTGCCAATTGCAGCTGAGAAAAAATCACAAACATCTTTGTCTTCCACAAATGCTCAAAGAGCATTTCAGTCAATATAAATGTACTAAAAAAGAGATCTGTTTACGAGTGTTGGTACCACCATGTTTGTTTTGAGTTTAATATACTCAAAGCCTTGCCTGGGATCCAGAACACACACTTCTCTAAAACTTTGACTTTAGGATGTGAGTCTGGTCACTGATTGTATCTCTCGGTGTTCAGATGAGCATGATTGACAGGTGGGTTAGCCAATCAGGGACTCTGTATAAAAAAGCTATTAGCTACCTGCCAGAAAAGTCAAACCCTGACTGGAAAACTTGAATCAGTGGATCCATCTTTCTGTACACAGACTACGCAGAACAATAGAACAATTAAACACATCTCAGCAACAGTATGAGGACACTAGGACAGCATGGTGTCAGTTTACTACATGTTTGTTGTTTTCATCTCGCTGTTGGTAATGAGAGAAGCTTCCTTTGCTGGTAATGCCTTTGCCTTAATGAGTTGCACTAATTTATTTGTACATTTGCAAGCATATTATACGCATATTAATATGTTTGATCACCCACTAATTATTTATGCATTTATTTGAATATTTCCTGCATTTATTGAACACGAATAACACGATCATAAAGTGAAGGTTTCCATGGCATTGTATATGTCCTAATCATATATGTTGAAAGCATTCATTTGTAGATGATCCTAGAGCATGTTTAGGGCCCTAGTGTGGCACTACCACATTTTTTATAATACAGAATCCATAAATATTATCACACTTGAGCTATTTGAAAAAAATACATACATACCTAGAAAATAGGAAAAATGGCTGTAATATTCCAAATTTTCTGCCCCCTCTGGTTGGTCATCAGAAAAGTACTCATCTTATTTGCTGTGGCTATCGCCGTGCTCAACCTCTATAAATGCCTTTGTACTTCACTGTCTGATGTGGGTATTACAGATATATTTAGTGCAGATGATGGCAGTTTTGTGCATCATGTTGTGGAATGTTAATAATCAATAGTCAGAGTGGCTCTGACATGACGATGGTCTCTAAGCCAAATTTTGCTTAGGCCATCCTGAAGGTTAGGTCAGTCTGAGTGGATCTAGACCAGGGGTGGGCAAACTTTTTGACACATGGGCCACAAAGGGTTCTAAAATCTGACAGAGGGGCCAAGCCAGGATATATATATGTATATGTTACCTTAGAGATTTGGCCTGTAACATGTAGCAATGCATGAATATGCAAGGCTCATTGTAATAGTTTAATTATTTATTACATTTCAGTTAAATAAACACAGCAGAAAAACTTTCAACAAGGTTTACCCTTACCTATTTTAATATAATCATGTTCAGTGGTCCAGATTAATAAGCCCAAAGGTCCATGTGTGGCCCCTGGGCCGCAGTTTGCCCATGTCTGATGTAGACTGAACTGAATCAAATAGGATTTTTTTTTAGTAACTATGAATGTGAGAAAGTATGAAACACTAATATGTAATTTCTGCTTAACAGTCAGATCTCTGAGTACAATGCCTTATCCCTGGGAAAAGCACCCTTAATATTCAATGCATGCCACATTCCACTTTGTGCTTTTTGCAAGAAACAATGATTGCCACAACTTGATCACTGGCGCAAGACTCAACTTAATTCCAACCTCAGCATGCTTTGTGCCATGATCTCAACTCCGTCCGCAGTTTCCATAGAGATTTAAGTTATTTACATGCACAATTAACCTGCCCACACAATAAACTGTTTACAATGATGTGTAATCAGCCCCGCAGCCTACACCTCCATCACGTATGTTGCACTTTTCATAGGCCCAGCTGATCAGACTGATTAATGCATTGTTTTGACAAAGAGGCCACGAAACATATGCCTCGGCTGTATAGTCACAATCAAGCGTGGGTCAATAGACAGCACTCAACCCCCCCACCTCCCGCTCCACCACACTTCTGTAATAAGCACAGCGCTAAAGCAAACAGAGACAATAGACTCACAATGTACGCCTGGTCAAAATAGTTCCTCCGTGGAGGAACTATTGAGGTGCATGAATGGAGCTTTTTATTACTAATATTCAATAGGTCTATTGAATATTAGTAATACTAATATTCAATAGGCCTTTTCTGCAAAAATAGTATAAGTAGTGATACAAGTATTTCCCAGTATCAGTTGTCCCATGTAGGGCGGGATACTTTTCAATTTATTTCTTACTACTACTTAAACAATACTTACTACGCTAGTTTTCTTCTTGTATTAATTATATAGAATGACAAAACAGACTTATAACATAATACATTCCAGTAATGCTACTATTTTTGGTACCAACATTGTTTTGGTTCCAGTACCTTCACTTTTTTTTCTGTACCATACTGATGCTGTTTAACAAGTATCCAGCCCTAGATCATCCTGTTACTATAGGCCAATTTAAAGATGCTGTAGGTACCTTATTTTTACTGTCTTGAAAAACGTGAAAAATCCTGAGGATGGTAATGATTGATTCATTTATAAGTGCATTTCATAACTTTCAAAGACCAGAATTTTATCGTCATGGTAAAGCAAACAACAACATGAGATGTAAACAGTACACAGTGGACATACTTTGACCTCAAGAGCTGCTTATACAATACATTTTTATGGGACAAAGCGAATTTTGTTCAAAACCATGGAAAAAACTCTGGTGCAAATTTCATTTGAATTCTCATGTTAACTTTCTGGCACTGTAACTACCACTGTCAGCAAACACATGCCTTTATTGGGCTTTACATCAAAGCACAAGCAAAACGGGTCGAATGATCGAATGAGAAGATCTGATAGAGAGATTACATTTCACCAAGGCCCGATTACTCCATATCCCGCAACGCTCTTTGCCAATACTACAATTCTCAGTGCAAGATAACGTTAATTTCCACTCCTCAACGGTTCAATCTTTTACAATTATCCGCAGAGCAAAAACAAAGCTAGATGTGCAGATTGCGAAAAAAGAAAAAAAATAATAAAACATAATAATTAAAAAGCGTGCCGCAGGTATAGGCAAACGTGAGCACAATACTGCGTCTCATTATGGGCCCTGTGGTTATCTGCGCGGCTATGGTGAGATGGGGAACAGAAGGCCAACAGCGGAGCACGCCTCACATTAAGGTCTCTTATTGCTATGATAATCACTGTTTGTCACTGGCCGCGCACGTTTCGCACCTGTGTTAAACGCACACTTAGTTAGAGATGCCGCTGAAAGCAGCCCCTCTCCCCCCTGCACTCCACCGGCATACGCGCCACAGTGCCGACGCGTTTCGAATGAACAAATAGATAAAGATAGAATTAAATAAATAAGTAACAATCACATGCACTGCTCCTAGCCGCGGTGCCTGGCAACCGGTATCTCATTGCCGTTGCCGTGGAAACAGTTGCTAGCCGAAACGTGGAGGTGATTGGCAAGCGTGACAACAAGGAGGGAATAACATTTGACCCCGGCTTGCTGACAAGGGGGAGGCAAGTCGGGGAGGGGGAGGGCATGAGGTGAAAGGGGGGAGGAGGGGAGGAGGGAGGGCTGTCGTTTTGGATACGGGTGGGGCAGAGGATGGAGAGAGGAGAGGAAAAGAGGAATGCACACACTAAAGCAGCGCTATACTCCTTCGCTAGTCTGCTATTCACTATCAATAGCAAGGCCATAAGTCATTGAATCAAATGTGTGCGCAAGGATAACTGAACCGTGAATGGAGCTGAGACAAAAATGTGCTGTGCCTTTATATATATGGCCAACAGCATACAAATATAAAGGGCTACTTTCAAATTCAGAACTCTAAAATGCATTAGAATTTGTCAAGGTAAGAACGACTGTGTTCTAAATGTCTCTCGTTATTAGAAGGGCACACAAGGAGCAAAGTCAAAGCTAAAACTAAAGAAAATGGTGTTGATAAAAGGTATTCTTTGTAACTTTACTGGTGGTTGGTCTCCATGGCAATGATGTTTTTTGCCTGGACTGGTCCACAGTATGGCATTAAACTTCTCGATTTCCATTTCCAAGCAAGTGATGCCACTAGGCCTAGTTACAGGTCAAAACTATGGACATGCAACCCCAATACAAAATACTTTTGAGCAATAAAAACACCCATAGTGGAATAAATTATGTACTTTGTCGCATTCCAGGCAAAGTAATAACATCTCTGTGGAGACAAGCTCATGCATCCCCCCCAGAAGAAAAGTTACAAAGTGCACCTTTAAGATTTATTATTCCTATATTGTTTTCAATCCTAATTCAGGAGTAAATATTCTTAGGATTAGGCTGGTGAAGAGCAGGCAATTGTGGCTTGCATTTGACCCATCCTTAAAGTGGAGCTGAACACTTGCTGGTTGCTTTCTAAACTGAGTATATGTATAGTGTTTTAATAGCATTATCTACTGCTCCTAGTCATTTTTTGTTAACTTTAGTGCAAAGTAGGTAAATTTGCAGCTTTCTGGTCAAAAATGCCTAAATCTTAATTTTCTGCTGCTTTCACTGGCCTCTGCACCTTCCAGTAGTTGGTGACAACACACAAGACTGCCTTGATTACAGCTAGGGGTTTCTGATTACAAACACCTGGCTGCAGGGCCGGAGTTTGTGTATGGATACCTGTTAGACCAATCACACTACTACACTTCCTTATATCTGTAAACCCCACCACTCCTCCTCTCTCCCTCTCTTTTTTTTAGTCCACAGGCATTACCCAGTTTAGCAGCCCTATTTGAAATGTGGTTCATTTGCAGTTCATTTGCCTGCACTCAACCTGGTGCACTCTATCTAAAGGTAATTCTAGACAAACGAATAGTGGAAGAACAATTCTGTGTTGTAAAATTGCATTGCAAAATCTGTTAACAAATGATTATGAATGCATGCTTTTACCTGTTGTGTTGATACAAAGATGCAGTTTTCAAAATGTTGACCTTAAAGATTTTTTTTTTTTTTTGTACAATTATTCATGTTTTCAGTACCTTAATAAATTTTTGTCTGTATTTAAAAACACATGACTTTTGGATATTTTGAAGGATGGACAATAGCCCCAGACTGCTCTTCGGTGACCATGAGAGGAGAGGATGGAGAGAACAGGTAAAAGAAAAGTACATTTAGAAATCCATGCCCTGAAGCGCCTCTCCTCTTCCCTCCCTCTTCCCCTTGCGGTCTTCTCTATAGTGTACAGCATTCATGAGCAGCCATAAGTCATTGAATCAAATGTGTCTGTATGCAAGGCAGAGCACTGAATGAAAATATAGTACTGGGGAGTGTGTGTGTGTGTGTGTGTGTGTGGGGGGGGGGGGGGGGGGGGGGGGGGGGGGTGCATTTATATCCTGTCTCTAGAATGCTTTTTGGCTGGTTAGATTTCACTAAATGTGATGGTACAATAGTATAGAAATAAAAATCAATAATTAACACAAACTCAGCACTGAAATCATCTGAACACATCCCATAATGCAATGCCATATGATTTATCATAGTTTTAAAAAAATCTGGTATATTAAAACTATTATGGATTTAGACAAAATTAGATATTTTTCTCAACACCACTGTTAAAAGGGTATAAATGAACATGTTAACCGAGCACTCCCATTGAAGGCCTTAGAACCCTTAGCCCCTCCAACTAAACATGTCTGATGCCACACCCCATTTCCCTGTATTCCCTGTATTTCATTCAGTTGTGTGATGGTTACTGCATATTCTCTGTCTGTGGTGTGAATTGTTTATTTAGAATCCCATTTCACACAATAGTTTACAATGTTGTTATTGTCATTGTTTTTATACATCCAACCATCTCCACAACTGCAAGGTTCTGACAAAGTGGAACACTAATTACACTTTTTTTGCTACTAAACTGTATATATGGTTCCTAGTCATATTTTGCCAATTTTAGTGTAAACAAGATAAATTTGCAGCTTTTTAGTCAAAAACGCCTAAATCCAAGTCTGTGCTGATGATTCCAGTGGCTACCCCAGTAGTTGGTGACATCACGCCCTGATTACAGCCAAGTGTTTGTAATTACAGACACATGACAGTACGGGTAGAGTTTCAAGTGTGATATGATATGTGGTTGTGGGCAGAGTTTAGGTGTTTGGTTACACTTTAAATAACCACCAATTTTCAGCACTTTTCAAATGGAAGGACAAGAGCAACAAGAAAGCATTCAGACTGCAAAAAAGCAGTTAGCACATGTACAGCTCTGTTGCAATGGTAGTTGGACCAACTAATCGAGTACTGTAGAACAGACAGAAGCCCCATGTGTATCCTTATGTGTTTCAAACAGAGCATAAGTGAGCCTTAATCCTTACCCTCTAATACACAGCTTTATTCTCCCTTTCTCTTTAGTCTCTTCTTTGCTCCCTAAGTTACCATATAGAGCAGTATTTCTTGCAGGCTAAATCCCAAGCACCTGTACCAGCTGTAGACCCTTCATGACTCTTTCCTTCTTATGTTATGTTCCCCTGGTTTGTGTCTTTGCCGTGGCTGCCTTCACTCTTCTTCTGCTCTCCCTGCCTGACTAAACTAATAAGGGTGTGATTAATGGTCTGCTAATTGCTGTAATCTCGGTTAATTAGAGTGGAGAATCTTCGGGGCTCAGAGTGCTTAGCGAAAGATGCATGTTGCACTGATGTGGAAGAACAGGGCTGGCATCCACTCACAGCACAGCTACAATGATCAAGACAAGAGCTTGGAGTTTCGCCAATGATGTATAAGTACATTTGCATCCTGACAGTAACAAATGGTCAGCATGCGGAAAAATTAATTAATATATCAATAACATCTTTATTTAAAGGCATATAACTTTCTGGAGGAGGCATGATACTTGAAAACATGAAAAAAATTAAACAAAAAAAAAAAGCTTTTATCTTAATTTTGAAGTAGAACTTCTGCTTCGCCGCACAAAGAGAAGTAACTGAGACCATTCCTGGTGATTGGCACCCAGAGGAGACACCAGGGTGAAGATCCTTAGGACATCATGGAGGAGTCTCTAGGTTAGGCAGGGAACACCCATTTCTTTCTAAAGGGAAGTTGAGGCGTCTGGGTGAGGGAAGTTTGCCTGCTAAACATGAAAAAGATATGAGATCATTGTGTGTGATTCAGTGGGACCAATTTACAATCCAAATTGCCTAAATTATTGCTGCCTTGCCCCACATCAAATTTTTGAGAATTTCCAACAAAAGCAATCCTTTCAATTCAATTCAATTCATTTTATTTTTGTAACGCCCAAAATCACAACAACAGTTGTGTCGAAGGGTGTTCATGTTTTGGTTGATGGGGGGAACCGGAGTACCCAGAGGAAACCCATCCAGACACGGGGAGAAACATGAAAAACTCCACACAGAAAGGCCTGGTGACCTGGGGATCGAACCAAACCTTCTTGCTGTGAGGCATGAGTGTTGCCACTCAGCCACCGTGCTGCCTACACACAAAAATTCAAAAACATTTTCACAAAGATTCGCTTTTTTGTAGTCTACAAAGTTACCATTTGTCAAAACAACCTAATTTCATTAAATTCAAATGATTTGCTTTTGTCAGATTATTGCATTGTTGACAATTGCTGCCTGTTAATTACTCCATTTTGTCCTCACATAACAGGATGTTTTTCTTTTATAGCTCTGCACTAAATTCTTCTAAAAGTTCAAATAAAACCCTTATGACATTTTACAAAAGGAAATTTGGGATTTTTGTAATTATTCTATGCACTTATTCCTAATTAACTGTGAGAATTCTTGATCCAGGAGCCAATAAAGCTGTCTACATTTGCACTTTCATTTCTCTTTTAATACAAATTCTGATAAATGCATTTCACATAAATACATTTTCTTTTTCAAAGCTGTGCCTTGGAGATTGCCTCAGCAGTACAAAAAAAGGTGAAGTGTGCGTTTGAATAGCATTGAGCCGGTGTATACACAGTCAAATGAATCTCAGTGTAAAGTCACCACAAGGCCATAAAACAGTCATATCAGGTTGGAAGGGTTCAATATTTCACAGAGCAGCCCAGTGGAGACACTGCACAACATACAGAGAGGGGGAGTGAGAATAAAACCAGGAGTCAAAATGCACTTAAGGGCACATTGACAAGACCTGAAGAATGTTAAGAATAGAATGAGTCTGGAGGAGACAAGAGTCAGATAAGGTGACACCGGCTGCATGATTACATATGGATGTTATATGAAAATGTTTTTTGTCTTGGAGAGTGCTTTCGAGATAAATGGACATGTTTTGTTGTGAACTGTTCGCCTATTTATATAGCGCTTTTCCACCTTCAACGCATTCAAGGAGCTTCACAGTAATAATTTCTGGGAGAAGGAATCACACCGCCAACCTGTGGGTCAGTGGATCTGACTGCTCTACCAACAATGTCTTTAGGTCAAGCGTGGGATTCAAACCACCAACATTCAGATTAGTGGACAAACTAATCTAGTTATTTTAGACTATCTTGTTTGCAGAGAGATGTTTCTTAGAATGTTCCAGATTATAGCATTACACGTATCTATCTGATATGTTAGTGTTTAATCATTTAAAACAAAAATATGGTTTCTTTTGAATGGGAAAAATTCCTCAAAATACTGCATATGACAGGAAGCTGAAACCCAGGAGTAACACATTTATTAGAGTACATTGTTTTCAACCACAAAAAAATGTACTATTTGAAAAACACAAATCCTCACAGGAAGAGGGCCCACCTGTCCCCCAATCTGACCTGTAACTTTGCTCACATGGAGGAAGTTTAATGCCATACTGTTGAACATCCCAGACAAAGCAATAACATCTCCATGGAAACAGGCAGCAGAATCATCCAACAGAAAATTTACATAGTACACATCTATTTTACATACATATTCATTTCACGTAATTTCATATTATTTTATTTTATTTTTAGGAGGGCTATTTTTCTCATACTGCCTGACCCTTTGAAATGTGCTTTTACTCATTTTGAAAGGAAATCAAAGTTAATTTTACCCTTAATTCGAGCATTCCTATGAGTCACACTGCCTAATGGATGTGTTAGTGACCAGTGGACACTGTGATGTCTTCCATTGCGTCAGACAAAGGGCCATGGAAGATTCTGGAGTATTCATTCACAGTGCAAAACAACCATGTTTTATCACTGGATGGGTAAGAGACGCCAATGCATTTTTATGGATTTCAAAATTGCATTAGGGATCATATTGACAAATTATTTTCCCATTTTGGAGGCTGTTCATCTGCCCATTAGCTAAAGAACTTCAAAAGCACATTTCAGGAGAACTATTTTCACTAAGAAATTAGGTAGAAGCTTATTTTATTTATCGGTGTGTTGCTATGGTACTTGCACTTTTTTCTACAAGAGAGGTGTAGAATAATATTTCCCCAATGTATTAAAGGTGCATTGTGTAACTTTTCTGGGGAAACCTACTTTTCTGAAATATTTTGTCTGGAATTTCTGTCTGGAATTTTACCTGTTTGTTTTTTAGAGATGTTTTTTATTGCTCTATAACACATATATGTACAAAAATAGGAAAAAAAAGTATTCTTATATACTCTCCGCTGATCTGTGTACCTTGGCCAGTTGGTGTCAGCTGCTTGTTTCCATGGAAATAGATTAGATCAGTGTCATACTGTGAAACATTCCTGGGCAAGCAACAATGTCCACTAACATCTGAGGTACCTGATTTTCAAACCGCAAGAGAAGGACATATGTATCTAAATTGTTCTTAGCTCTCACAGCCTTTTTATTCATATGCACAGATTTCTTTCTTTATTTTATTTATTTATTTTTTTTTTTTTTTTTGTGGCCACTAGTACCACTTAGGGCAGCTTTTTCAGGTGGAAACATGAAGTAGGGTGGACCACCCTTGGGCAGCTTATCAGCTCTCATCTCAAAGCATGGTGACGTGTGATGTGTTTTTTCTTTCTTTTGCCATAGATTAAATGTTTTTAATTTTAGAGGTTTGATTTTGTCACAAAGTTCTGAATTTACTAGTTTATGAGAAAAAAAGTCAGGTACTACATCTTTAAGTGATTCAGTGCATGGACCTCAAACGGTTAAGACCTCCTTGTTGTCATGACCTATTTTCCCCTGTGATCCTGCAGTGGCATGGTGGGCGGGTGTGTGTATCGCACTGTGTTTAAACTCAGAGGTGTGAAGACCGCTCTCTGCCCTGGGATAGCGCTTCACACACACACACACACACACACACACACACACACATACACCCACCCACACATACACACACGGCTTTACAGTGTCGCGCCTTCGTCCGTGAGGTGGACAGCAGGTAACCCGTAATGACAGCTGAGGTGTCTGCAGACTGCTCCCCACGCATACGCACAGCTGTAGCCTGGCCCAGAGGAGGCAGGTGGGGCAGCTTTGGCAGGCTCGGCAGATGTGGCGGTCAGGGTGACAACCACAAGGGCCCAGCTGGTGGCATGTGGCTCTTCTGCTCCAGCGGTGCCGTGTGAGGGTCCCAACACGAGAGGGGTTAAGCGGCAGTGACAAGTGCAGGGATCAGGCAGATGCATGAGGTGTTTAAAGGAGAGGTGGAGAATATACAGCTGTGGAGGAAAAAAATATCAGACATTGTTTTAAATGCCAAACAATAATTGTCAAAGGAGTTTTGTAGACAATAATTATTTTTTGCATTTTACCCACTGATCAGGTTCAACATTTATGAATTTACTTTTTGGATATTTCACACTAAAATACATTGTAATTATAATAAGAAAAAGTGACTCTTGCCCCCATCTGGGAGTTTGACTTCTTCACATTTTAGAACCTGAAAAGCACCAATAGCTGGAGAAGTATTATGCATGTTTCAGGGTGATGGGAAAAAACGCAGAAAAGCCAGATACAAGAATAACATGCAAATTCAACACAGAGATGCCCCACCCAGCGCAAAAATCAAACCCAGGACTCTTGCTGTGACACTAGAGCGCTAACTGCCTATCCTACAGTGCCACTACTAGTCTATAGGAGAACCTTAAAAGCAGAGCACTTCATTGAAATGCATTCTATAAGGTAAACGGATCTTTGTCATTCTTTAAAAGCAATCTTGTAAACATTAGACAAAATATGTTATGATGCAAGCATTGCAAAGTAAATGAACCAACACTATTTTTCACACTTTCTCATTAAAACAGATCTAAACCCTCTGTAAACCAACAACCACCACTTTCTAAAATGGCTCCACTCACCCATGTTAACCCTGTGACTATAGCCCTGCTGCATAATAATAATAGTAATAACTGGTTTGGCAGCTAACCGCTAGCCTCTGGAAGCTCAATAGATGAATAGAGGCTTGTGCATAACTGTTACTTACTGGAGTTTTTAGTTTGCCATGTGTGGGCGTTTGAACGGAATAGCTTGCACATGGCATCACACAAACTTATGGCACCCCTCGCTCCCCCCTCCCGCTGCAGACGCCTCCACACACGCACACGCACACGCGGGCTGGGCACTGGCATTGACTCCGCTCAGTCCACTCTCCAACTGCTTTACATTCACAACATTATGTAACATGGCGTAGAGCCTAAATGCACAAAAATCTCATTTGGGAGTGAGAGATTTTTTATTTATTTATTTATTTTTAATTTTAAACAGAATTAGTTGACTTCTGTAGAAATGGAAGCCTGTTGTTGGACACCGTGCACTGATGCAAGAGTTATTGCGCTTACCCCTCAGTGGGCCCTGTGGAGCGGCGTAGCAACATGATAACATCAAGTATGCCATCTTGTGTTCATGACCAGAATGACAATGAGCTCCCATCTATCAGCGAGTGGGGGGAGAGTGTGCGAGTGTGTGTTGCGTGTGGATTGCATGTTACAAATGTGTTCTTTTGTTAGTCTTTGCACACAAGCAGACCAAAGGAATTCGCTCTTTGAAGGTGCTTTGGGTGAAATTACATTCAAAATAATTCTGCAAAAATGTTAGGCAGTAAGAAACATGTAATTGTAAGCTTTGTTGTGTTTTTTTTTGTTTTTTTATAATAGTGCAAAAAAAAAAAAAGTCATCAAATGTGACTGAATGTTTTCACATTGCATTTCAATATGAACAAAATCGTCTCAGATAGGATAGAACAGATGCAACAAAAGAAGATGGGCAATGGCAAAAATGCATACCATGGTTTTATTTCTTTATAGGCCCTGCAAAATGTGTTGTATTTGTTGAATATCCAGCTTTTGAGGTATAAAAAAAAAGTCTACTGCATGGTGTCTGCATCTAATCAGAAAGCGTTTTATAGACTGATAATGTGTCTTAATTGTTGTTAGCTTTAAAGTCATGCCAAAATTTCAATCTGGTCTCTGAAAGTTAGAGCTTATAAACTCATCACGGTGAATAATTAGGATGCTAAGAATGCATAGGTAACTGAAGAAAAACTTTGGACATCTGCGAACAATCTGTGTAAAAATGAACAAATTTTTTCTTTTCATATATTTAAGACAGTAAAAATCAGATAGAGTGCCTTTAATTCCAGTTTCTTTTTTTTTTTTTTCTTTTTTTTTTTTTTTTTACAAATATATCCTTTTATTAATGGAGGCCCAAGAATTCAACCCCCACATGTATGCATAGAAAACTCACTAAACTAATAACAACAATGCTGAAGCAATGCTAAGCAAAGATAAGTTTAGTTTGTTTGTTTCTTAAATGCTGTGATTGTTTGAATGTTTTGTGTGTGTTTTGTTTTTTGTTTTTTGTTGTTGTTTTTTTTGGGGGGGGGGTTTTGACGCAGTACCTGCCTGAGTGCTAATTAGTCTCCCCCTGAGATAATGAAATATTGGGAGCTATGGTAAGTTCAAACATTGCTCACTGGGCCCAAGGGAGACTCATAATTACCGTAATTGACTAGCGAGCATGTGTAATGATTTATTTGCTAAATGGTTTTGTTGGATTAGGGCTAATGTTATTGTTTTATAAATTCAACACTCTTTAGCATACAATGGGGACTAGAATGGAAAAGCACCATTAATATATTTATGGAATGCACAATTAGTATTAGTGGCTATGTGAACTAGGGGTTGAACTTGCATGTTTATGGGTAATGTATGTGATTGTTATCTGAAATGTCAACTCAGTATTAGTGCAACAGGGGCCGTCTTTACAAAAATGTTCCAATGATGAGGACTGCAGTATATACTTGATGATCTATAGAGAAGTTACACAAGTATGGGAAAGGACAGTGTTTCTCAAACTGTGGGGCAGGTACCTTGTCTGGCCAGCCAAGATGACATGCTTTCCTATACATTATGATTTCTGATGGGCATAATTGACAGGTGAGAAAAACAAAAACATGTCTGTGTAATATATTAAATAGAGTACTGAAAACAGATGGTTGTTTGATGTGCTGTGTGCATTTGAACAAAATGTAGGAGAGACTGGCTCACCAGGCAAATGGGTACCACTGCTGTGCAAAAAAAAAGAAAAAATACAAGAAGATTTGGCTTCGATAACCCATTGTACAATTTGAAGACAATGTGACAGTCACACAAATTAGCTATAGTTTCATTTTATTCCTTCCAAACTCACTTTATAACAAATCTTGCTCTGACTTTATCGGCAAAATATTTTTTCAGTGTGACACCCTTTCGTTTTTGATGCTCTCAGTCTGCCCTTTCTTTGCTCTCCATGCTAGGTCACTACCTTTTCAGAGTGATATATCACAACACAATCAGCATGCATTCCACTTATTAAACTACAGCACATCATGTCAGGTTTGTCATGCTGTTGTATAGTTTTGTATCATGCCTTTTTACATTTATGGAGAATTGTCGTGTGGGATCTCGGGTGATGTAGGCTTGTGGGCAGAGCATTGGACAGAAGCTCACAGCTAACCTTAAGGATAGCCCGAATAAGGCCTGAGGGAGATAACTAAACTACTCAAACATGCATGGATGATATCTGAAACCTCAGGTATGTTTTTGATGAGGGACCAATATTATCACATTGTAGAACGCCCTAAAAATTAATTTTGCATGATGTCCCTTCTTTAATGTCAAATAATTGAACCAGTTTATGAATAAGACCCAATCATTTGTCTGTCTCTCCTGTTTGATATAAAAAGTCTTTAATAATCATGAATGTAATTGCTAATGTTTGATTCAGTCCTTGGGTATTCTACGGTATTGTTGTCTCGTGGCACAGATGGCTCCAAATTGCCTCATTATTCAGCTGTGTCCAATTCAAACCAATGTTACCCCTGCTCTCTCTTTATGTAACTGTTCCATTATCCCAGGGCCACCTCCCCTCACCTCCAACTGTTGAGTGAGGCTACAAGTGAAAGGATCCAATCACGTATGCATACGGCCTCGACCTTTGACTCCACGACTGGAGTTGTTTACGCTCATTCAAGGCAAACACAATGACAGCCACGAATATAAACCTATCTGTACTGACAGGGGCATGTTTAGAATATGGAGATGATTAAAATAAAGAGATTTTAAATGAAAGCCCTGCGCAGTGGGATTTGCCATCTAATCTGTCAGTGTCACAAGATGGGAGTGAGAGTATAATATGTATGTTTACTTTATATAGTTTTATAGACTTCTATGCTGTTGATGTTGGTGACCCAAGTCCATGCTAAAGATGTTATTCATCTGCAGTATGACATTCACAATGAAAACGTTTAAGCTATAGAACACACATAGTAAGTTTTAGTGTATATAGAATAAGTGAATATGTGTTTCAAGGATGCTCATTTTAATGAGCCTATTGATAAGTTTTAATCAATTAATAATTATAATTGGTGCAAGCTTGAAAAATGCCATCTACTAATACTACCCTAAACATGAATGCACTGATCATGTTTAGGGTAGCTGGATACTGACCAAGATCCTGGTTGAACATCTAGAGGGAAAAAAAGTATGTAAATTATCTATGGTCAATTAATTAAAAACAATATTATTAGATCAACTGGATTTTTGTTCTTAATTTTCTTTATGCATATGTTTTGGTATCACCCAATCATTAACTGTTTTACAAAGACACACGCAAAACATGTTGCAAGAGAAAATGAAGAATGGATAATCCAGCAGACTGAATAGTATTGTATAGAATCAGGTTTGTCAATTCGCTGTTTACAGTTTTGTATCATGCTTTTGTACATTTATGGAGAATTGCTGTGTGGGAGCATGGGTGATGTAGGCTTGTGGGCGGGGCATTGCACAGAATCACCTGTACGGAGGGTTCAAATAGGACCCTGGAGGGATTGCTAAAATATTCAAACCTGCATACATTTAGTTATGTTTTTGATGAGGGAACATCATAACATGGTAGAAAGATTAAAAAAAAAAAAAAGAAAAAAAAAAGTTGCATCATACCTCCTCTATAAAGAGATCACTTTTATCTTTTGTCAGCTTTTATCATCTTGAAAATGCTACATTCATCAAAAATCACTTATTAACAGTTTCACTTTTTTAACAGTCTGAGTCTTTCCTCCATTTGCTCTCCACGCTAACTCAAGTGGCGTGCATTCTGCTAATGAAACAACTGCACATCACATTAGATTTGTGAAGTTATAGCATGTTGTTTTGTATCCCACTTTTGCATATATATGGAAAATGGGTGACATAGGCTTGTGGGCTGAGCGTTGCATAGGTACTGCTAACTATAAGGACAGTTTGAATAGGGCATGGGAGAGATCACTAAATTACTTAAACATGCATTGATGATATCTACCTCTTCTGGCATGTTTTTGATGAGGGAACAACATTATAACATGGTAGAAAGCTCCAAAAAGTAAATTTTGTATAATGCCAGTTTTTAAGGATTAAATAGTAGTCATGGTGTTGATGAAAGGGTGGATGTCAGCCCTTGAAGGTGAAACCGAATTAAAAATGTAGTGATAAATCAATATTTTTATGCTTTTGTTCTAATACATGGCTCATTGGAGCTTTGGGATTGCCATTTTAAAACTGTGATTCACACTAGAGTGCCTTGGTAACTTATATATATTCATACAAGACAGTGCTAATTAGCAAACATTAATATGCTAACTGCACCAATGAGTGTTGCATGCATAATGTTGGAATGCATGATCCAACCACATTATACAGTCAGGCATGCTAGCATTGTGATTAGCTTTCCAGATTTGCATTCATACTTTTTTTTTAATTTTTTATAAATAATATTAAAATAATTGTGGAACTATTGAGAGTGAATACTAAAACAATAGGTGATACAACGATAGGTGATACGATTTAGCAACAATAATGAATGACCCAACCTAAACTTTTTTTTTTTTTTTTTTTTTTAATGTAGGTGATCTCTAGTTGAGAACCTATAACAGAACTCTAACGTTCAATGCTTTCATAACAGTGGATGTATTTGAATGTAGCTATAATGTGGCAGATACACAGCATAGTAGCTTCTATCTATGAATTATGTATCCAAGTCCTCATCGATGTCCGCCCACAGTGAAAGACTTGGCAGGTTGTTTCTTTTCTGCAGTGTCCCATCATCTCCAGCTCTGTCAACCATTTTACCAACTCAGCTCAGTAAAAAAAAAAAAAAAAAAAAAAAAGAAAAGAAAAAAGAAAAATGTATTGTTTAATATAGGACTGACATGAACTCATTATCTTATTTATATGGTAAAGGTGAGATATGGCAAAGGCTAGATGTTGCATAAATTTTATTGTCTTGGTAATTCTATTGTGCAATAAGCTAAGGTGCATTTGATGTTGTGCAGGAGGAGCTAACTTGATCAGCACTTTTGACTCTTGTGACCATTTAAGCAGAAACACACACACAGAAAATGCATGACAGGGATTAACATGTAACAGAATCAGTATGCATCCTGCTAATGAAACCACTCCACACTCTGTTAAGTTGGTGAAGTTGCAGTGTATTGTTTAATCATGTTCTTGTATATAAAAAATGCGAGAGAATAGGCAGAAGTGCTGCAAAGATTCTCCGACAGAGGCTTATGGGTTGAGCCTTGTACAAGAATTGTGGGCTCCTACTGCAAACTGTAAGAAGTGTTTAAATGGCGTCTGGGAGAGATTACAAGATTACTTAAACATGAATGAATGGCATATAAACCTGAGAGAACTTATTAACATGGTATATATATTTTGCATAATTCCTCCATATTTAAGTAATATCATAATTGAAATCATTCTTAATAAACTATTTGTTCGTTATGAGTTAAATCTTTGTTCATGCATTATTAAAAGTCCTATATTATGCTAAATTGAATCCTGTGAGCTTTTAGCCATGTTATAATGCTATTATCTCCTTCAAAACATACCTCGATTTGTGTTTTATTTCATTCACACATGTTTGAGTAACCCTTTATTTTCTGTTTGTTTACATGTCCAAAGCTCAAAATATTCTGTTCTAACTTGTGACGTCATGATGTGGTAGTTTTCAAGTTAGCAGCTAACTTTTACCTTTTGTTCCATAAAGATTGGAAATTCCAGGTCTGAAATTATTCTAGTGAAGATTTATGGAGTTAAAACACAGTGGAGCACTGCCTGTGTTACCACATGATGGCATTACAAGGTGGAACAGGGTGTTTTTTTGTTTGAGAGAAGAACTCTGCCTAAATATGCACAGATCATAGATCAGACAATAGCGTAATATGGGTCCTTTAAGGTGTAGTTAGTATAAAATATTACCAAGCCCACTGCTATGAAAAAAGACTTCTACGTTTGCCATACCTCAGTGTGGCATTTTTCTAACTCCCTGAGTGGCTGCCTGCAGACTTGTGACCCACCCCACTGCAGTCTGCCCTTGGCCCCAGCCCACAGCTTGGGAAGCAGCAGGGCCTGTGGAGAGACAAACTAGCCCACTGCACCAAACGTCTTTGCTAATCTATTAAAGCTTGTCACTGTTGTTCTCATTAGCGGTCATCATAACAGGTTAATTACGCTGGTCTACAGGGGATTTTACATGCTCAAATGTAAATCAGGTGATTGTTTACAGATTAAAGTGATATAATGTAGTGGATAACAGAAGCTCAATGGATTTTGCAAGCGCTAATATAAAACTGATTGTTATCAATGTGCATATTTCTGGAGATGTTTTACATAGTCAGAATACTTGTACAGTATCTTCAGTACATTTAAGTTGTGAATTATACACCTTGTTTTTACTTCCAAGGTAGGCTCCAACTGTATACATAAAACAAGTAGAACAATATGGGTTATGTTTTCTTGTGTGCTGGTTGTTGTTGGTAAGTAACTAAATACATGTACAGAGAATATGTATTTAATTCATTTAACTGTAACTGTATTCTGGTACAGTTACTCTTTCATTTGGTGATGTTCAGAATACAATTACTTTCCTAAAATCAAAAGAATACATGGCTTTAGTTGATCATGCAATTTAGGGTTCAAACAAAAAAAATGGAAAACACCAGCCCTAACACCAAGCCTACTACTATTCAGATAGGATCCAGATCCAGTACTTCTTCCTAGTTGTTCAGGCCTTAAAATGTTTGGTAAAAAGGATATATTATGTTTCAGCAGTGTATACAGCAATGATTTCATTAGAAAGGCAAATTGTAAGGAAACTCGATGCTACTTCTTAAGCAGCTTTAAAAACCACTGGCTCTTTCTGTTCCCTAAATGCCTCTACCATGCGCTGTATGTGGTCAACAATTATTTGCATAAAATTCTAAAGCATGGCCTTTAGGCTCTTACAGGCTGAGCATACATTTGCACAGTGTTGGCCGCCCCTACAGAGGACCCTCTCACACTGACGAGCCATAAGGGGACTCAAACCCAAAGAACAGAACAATCTGTAGCAAACACATGGATGTTGTTCATACAAAAGATAAAGCGTTTAATTGGTCAGAGCTGTAGCTGATGGATTTGTTACTGCTTGTCTGGTTCACCAACTGTGGCATGTGATGCACAAACTGTTCTAGATCTGGCCATGGTATAACAAAAAGATTTCTTCTTTCTCTTTCTTGAATGTTTGAAATCCATCCATCCATTGTATATAGCTTATTCTGGATGCACCAGTTTACAAGATATTATGTATATGTTATTACACTGTTGAATGTGTTGTCTATTCATGGGTTTCTGGCAAATTATTTTCTTTTCTGAATTCAAAGCCTAGTCAGTGACTTTTCCCTATTCAAAAGACAAAATATTTTATAGGAATTCTGTAATTGCTATGCTACAATAATGGAGAGGACTGGTGCTATAGCTTGAAAACTCATGAATAAAAAAACAAACAAATTGATGAAACAAGTGTAGTATGTTTCTGTGAATACTGCCTCCAGTTAACATTTTGAAATTCTTTCATTTAATATTAAACAAACATGACACTATCCCAGACCTTTGTGTGTGTGTGGGGTGGGTCCTTTAACACTAACCCAACTAGTTTTGCATTGTTTTCATTATTAGAGAGCATTCACAAAGGCTCACCTCTCCACCTACCTGCTTGGAGGTGTTGGTGAGATAGATCAGTTTAATGTTATACTGTGGAACATTCCAGGACCCTCCACTAGAAATGTTGCACCTTTAATGACAACACAATTATTCTGCCCTGTGAGGTTTACGAATGCCAGCGTGTTCCCAGATTGTGTGCTGGGTGGCAGAACCAGAAAGACAAGCTTACATCACAGTAATATTTCAAATCAAGTTGGACAAATAGTAACCATAACAAAGAATACACACAAAAATATTCTGTTAACTCCTCTCTCAAAACCACTTCCTTCCATTACCCATGAGTCTGGCCAGCTGAGGTCAAAGGTAAGGTGCATGCAGGTCCAACAGCATTCCAAAGTCTATAGTCTTTTCACTCTCAATGTGCCCTCCAGCTTATAAGTATTAAGTATTGTGAAATAATTTATAAGGTTCTTAACTACAAAGAAAGTCTGCTTTATTCTCCCACATGTCGCGATTATGTTGAAATAGAGTTGGGAAAGTGAGTGCTGAACAGATTGGATTGGACCATGAACTTGTTATGTAAAAAGGTGTAAGTTATTAATTATGGATATTTTTTTATTTTTTTTTACTGCACCATAGTGGGTCTCGAATTAAATGGGGCACTATGTAACATATCTGGGATGTCCTAATGTCGACCATCTGCTTTTCTCCCTGGATATATTATTGCTTTTAATGCACTGTATTCTTATCTTTTCTTTTGTTCAATCACAGTTGTTTTTCTTGTTCAAAAATCCAATGACAAGCATACATTTGGACTGTGAGTAGGGTTGTCACTCCACAGAGCAGGCCTGTAACTTGGTATAGTGGTGTCACATGTTTGTCTGAATGAAGATAGAATTAATGTCATTATGAGCAAGGCAATAACCTCTGGAAACAACAAGGTGACAAACACTCCACCAGAAAAGTTACTTAGTGCCCCTTTTAACTTATTCAAGATTATGGTGACGGTGAAAAAAAACCAAAAAAAAACACTGAAACTGCACTTCTGAAGTTTCTGATATTCTAATGGTGGCAGACTGGTCATTATACAGTGTTGGCTTTGTTAGACCTCACATCAGCTTTTAATACTGTAGACCACAAAACATTATTGCATCAGAATCTGTGGGGCAGTCATTGACTAATGTTGCTCTTATTTGAGTGACAAATATTTTTCTGTCAATAACATCATGTCTGAAGTGTCACTCTTGTCATGTGGTGTTACGCAAGAGTCAGTTCTGTGGCCTATTCTTTTGCTGATGCACAGCATATATAATATGATCTGTATGTTGATAAGATAGAGTTGTATTGTACTTTTAAAGAAACACAGCAGCGGCTATAAGACATTTTGCAGTGCATCTTTTATATCAAAAATTGGCTTGCTGAATACTTTTAGCAACTTAATGAAACTGTGATTTTGGTGTTGGATGAAAAAAAAAATCCTTTAATTAAGGATCACCTTAGCTCACTGGCTACTCAGTTCAGTCCAGTGCTTGAAATCTGGGAGTACTGTTGGACAAATCGATGTCTTTGTAGAGTCACCACTAAGTGGTAAAAAACTGTTTTTACCAATTACGGAATATCACTAAACTGAAACCAATTTTATCAAATGCTGATCTTGAGATGACTGTCCATTGTTTTATTTCATCTCATTTAGAATTTTGTAATTCTATATTCTATATATATTATAAAAGCAACTCAAGACAATGTTATTTAGACAAGCTTTTCATAAACTGTAATCTATCTTGTATATGTCATTTTATCATTGCACTCTGTTAAGCACTTTGAGATTTTTATCAGTAAAAGGTGCTTTATAAATAAAGTCTTAGTTAATTATACATGTATCTTTATTTTAAATGAGTGATTTTACAAAATTATATTGGCATACTAAGCATATACATATCACGTTATTACAATATAATTTTTATGGATCTATTTAATTATTTATTTATTTGTCTATTTTGAAGTGTAGAAGCGGTTTGGATGAGCAGCGTCTTCACTCCTATAACATTTTGTCCCAGTTGACGATTTAACTTTGGCTTTTACTATGGATCAGACGTGGACGACTGAGGGATTATACAGACACACTGTTAAAATGTTATACAGCCTACTGCAGAAGTTTAGAACACAGGAATGGCTAGAATAAGTCTCTGTAAATGCATTATGGGTTTGGCTAGAATAAGTCTCTGTAAATGCATTATGGGTTTATGAATTGATTGAGATCCTGTAAAACTGCTGGCTGTGTGCACTGAGGACGTACACTATCTTTATGACGGACTAATAATCAGCAGGTTTGCACATCTGGAGGTTATCACATTTTGTCCACAGTGGTCTTTGTTCCCCGTGGGCGTCTCCGTGCAGGGGGCGTGTGCGTGCTGACGTCACCGCTCGGTCCCCACTGTCAACGCCAAAATAAAAACGAGCCAAAACCTTTCTATCTCGCTGGTAACTGAAAACACATGGTATTTGGGCATCTGGGACTAAGAGACGTCGCGTTATCCCCGCCGGGATGAGAGGCTTGCTGGGACGCGGGGTTGTTGTGTGAGCAGTGGGCAAAGGCGTTCGTCTCTTCCCTTCGCGGAGATCCTTCTTGGTTGTGGGGTCTCTCCGCCGCGGCTCTCTCCTTGTAGCCGACTTGCTAGCTAACGTCAACTTGCAAGAAAGTGGAGAAGGCGGCGGCTTAAACGGCAGCTCCTCTGCCTACACAGGCATATGCGACGAAATACTAGGTAAAAATAATTTCGCCTGTACATTTTGTCTGTGTAAATACCCGCATAAGCAAGCGTGTTTGTATTAATGAACGTGCTGTTTATGTAAACGTTCCTTCCCGTTGCAGTCGGGTGTCTGGTGGAGACAGCAGCCCACGTAGCACTCCTCCTCCTGTCAGTCTGGCCACTAACTTTGCTCTTTAAATTCTCTTCCTTCCTTTTCTGTTCAGCTCCAGCCTGAACCAGATTGTGTGAAGTTGTAGACATATGCTATGCATATTAGCTTGTTGGCTAGTCGTTCATAACACCTGTGCTTGTATAATAATGTAGTTGTGCATTGCTGCAGAATAAGCGCTACAGGGATGTTACATAAAGCTTAACCTTTGAACTGTGAGCACAAGTTGCTACACAGCACACCATCCATGAGAATGCAGACCTGAATGCTAATCCGAGGCATCTCAATCAATCTGAAAGGAAAACTACAGTAACCGTGGTCTCCAAAGGCATCTTCTCAGGTGCCTGCAAGAGATCAACGTTATATGCGTCTTGAGAATCTGCTGCTACTGTTGCAATGCGTACACTGGGCAGTGTTGGATTTCCAAGGAAAAAGGAGAAAATTGAACCGCTATTATTTATGTTTGGTCGATATGTCAAAGGGTCATGGTTTGCTGACAGCAGCAGAATTGTCCGGTGGAACAAGGTCAAGCACTGACGGCCGAACCCCTCTCCCGTCCGGCCTGTCATCCGCACTGTGTGTGTGTGTGTGTGTGTGTGTATATATATATGTGTGTATATATGTATATGTGTGTGCGCGCGCATGCTTCCTATAGGCCGCCTGCACAGGGCTGCCAGGTGAAGAATGCCAATGAATTATTCAGGCACATGCTGCATATGATCAGCGTGGCCCTGGATGTGCAGTGTGTTGGGGACAATAAGAAGCTCTTGTAATGGTCATGTTCTGCTCTGCTTCCCCTGTACTTTGTGAAAGCGAAGTTGAACTCAGCTTTGAATAAGGAAAAGAAGTGTACAAGGTAAGGATACTGGATTTTGTCATTTTTCATGTGTTTAATGATATTAAAGAAAACGATGTTTATATTGTGGCCTTTTGAGGACCAGATTGTCATATTATTTTATACTTCTCTATGATGTACTGCACTACTATCTAGCCTGTTATTCAATTCAGTGTATAAAGTCCAAAAAGCACTTATCATAGAGGTTGACTTGTTTTTGTATTCATCCTGTGCAGCTGGAATATTGACAGCTGTCTACCCTTGCACTAATTTGTTTGATATGTAAAATTTAAAGTAAAAGTTGCTTTTAATTGTAAAAATGTAAAGTCCAGTTGTTTTAGACCATGATTATGTGTTGCACTATTATCAGAGAAAGCACTGTCTTGAAAACAACCACATGCTTAATGGTAAGAAACCTGTATTTGTGTCTGCTTCCTCTGTGAAGTATTGCCTCAGCTGCCCCAAGCTAACTTGACAAATGAGAGTCTGGTTTGGTCCATTACTTCAGAAGTGCTTTTTCTGCCTGTGCCTTTGTTTCCTGTTGTTCACACACTGGCCATCGCGGAGTATAAATAGCCTGATGTAGGCTGCAGTGCACATGCTTTAAGTGTCATGTGCTGCGAGGAGCTGGATGTAACCTGTAGCTTTGCCCAGAGTTTCTCAACACTTTAAACACTGTGCCAGGCTCAACCCACAATACTCCTGTTTGTACAATCCTAATCTGGAATAAGTGCCTGTAGATTGTTCCCTGCCTATGGCCTCATGTCAGGTTTATCTGAACACAGAGCTGTGGTTTGTTGCAAAAGCCACTTGTGTCCAAAGCACAAAGAGCACAAGTAATACAGTTTGGCCCAGTTTAGGCTGTATTACACTAAACCAGCTAATTTGTTGTATGGTGCTATTCTACATTGCTGCAGGATTGTGAAAAGGGCTCAAGGAGCATAACACAAGCTTTTCACACATGGATTTAGGGATTATTATTTTGTCAATAATTTATTAATTATGATTAATCCAGTTAGTTGCTGCACCCCTAAATACATGTGATGTTACTTTAGAGTTCATATTCAATTCTTTCAGACATTGATACAACTGTTAAAACCTGTGCTTCAGGAATTTTAATTGTCCCTTTAACTGTTAAAAAAAAAAAAACTGCAGTAAGCAGTACTTGAAAATTCTTGACTTTTGTTTATTCATATAAAAAGGTGAGGTAATCAGCAATAATGAAAATTTCCATAAGAATACCATTGTTACAGGATTGTACCATCATCTGCTCGTCCATCAGTGCAGTGTCCAGTTTGGGCTATGAGTGGCCTCCTCATCCCACCTCACTCCTGCTCCTGACGGGAGTAATCCCCATTCTGCCAGAGTAAGCCTTTGTTTAGTGCTGGCAGGTGCAAATGAGGCTGGCATGTGAAAGCACTTCCCTCACTGCCATGTTTCCTGAAGCTCCAGGATTGAAGGAGAAATCTGTCAATCACCAAAGTACAGCGAAATCATCTGAAGAGGTTTTCACAAAATTACCCTTTAAGCCTATGATTGTTAATTATGGTTTATTTCATATAGACTTTGGCTCTTCAACCCTGGCAGGTTGAGGGGCTAAAGTTTTAAAAGGAGAGTTGATTTATAGGAGAGTAGGCATCTCCTCTAAGGGTTCTAGTCAAGAGAAAGGCCTGGAGAGGATGAGAGGCGATTGGTTGAGAATCACAAAAGTAGACTCTATGATAGGTTAACAGAGACTGACAGGTGACAAGAGGATGGCACAGTGTAGAAAATGCACTCTTCCTTATTGATTATTTTACTCTTCAGCTTTGTGTGACACTAGAAATTGTTCCCAACACATAATAATGTCTGTTTAGAAAAGCATGTTGTTGATCCTTTGAGAACATATTTTTGCTCTATGTTTGTTTACGGCAGGAGTGGAGCATTGCAGTAGTCTCTAAACATACAGCAGATTGGATTACAGGGTGAGTGCTAACAGTCATCACCAGAGCAGCTCTGTTGACCCCAGTGAGATACTCACATGTGTCAGATGACTGTCTCCTCAGAGCTCGTGACACATCCACAAAATCCCATTGAGCGCAGAGGAATTAGTGACTCCTCATGGTTGTTGAGATGATGACTCTGATATGTTTGAGTTGGAATTATGTGACGTCATTTTATATCATGTTCTTTCACTGTAGCTGTATTAACGAGTAATAATGGGTCATGGATTGTGACATGTCTGTCTCTGTAGCTTCAAAATTGTTGAACTTTTGTTGGAATAGAATTGATATTCTGATTCGCATTAATTCATTTGTTATATTGTTTGTTCACATTTAAACATATGCCAATTTGGATAAACAAATTGTCTGCTGAAAATAAACCTATTAACCACCCAACATGTTTTGTACTTCACATAAACATTTGTACTGTAGAGCCTTTCAGTGCTACAAGAAAGATTCTAAAGCCAGGGCATTGCATTTTAAATGTATCAGTTACTATATTTATTGAAAGCATTATGGAATTGATTTGAGTTAATTTGAGTGATGCCATTACCTGTCATCTTGTAAGTAATTGTTCTTTCTGAGCTGGATGCTAAATTGTCTTTTTGAAGCCCAGCTTTGAAATGGTGGCAGCTGTCTACAGTCCAACACTGTGGGTCTGGAGTTGAACCCGTTGCTTTAACTTGACAATCCTCTTTACTTCCCTCACTCAGCCTTTGTTTTCTTCTCATGGATTTGGCTGTGTCCTAAACAAGTGGCTGTAATCCCCGTTTTACTAAACATGCATAATAATGCACTTCTTTCATTCAGCGGGTCAATGCCTTTGACGTACTGTACTCACATGGAAACACATACAGAGAGTTACTGTGGGGCTGCCCCTTTAGGCTCCTGTCTTATTCTCACCAGGGCACTGCTTTTTCACTTCGCCAGTCCCTCAACTTGTAGTAACTCAGTACTGTAAAACATATTTTAAAAACCTTTTATTTTTATATTGTCTTTACAGTGTGTTACTCTCTCTTCACAGCCTCCTCTCACTATGAAATTATGTTGTAATAATCATTCCCATTTTTCTCTCTTCCTGCCACTTGTGTGTCGTCCCTGCTTTAGGCTGAGTCACCCTCTTGTACAAATCTCCTGGACCGTCCTCCTGTCCAAAGCTTTATTGTCATTCACTGCAGACAGCCTTCATTCTGTCCACTCTTCCTCCTTCCTTTTCTGTCTTTCCGTGTCTGTGCCTTCTGGATTCCTCCCACCCGGCCGCTGTTACTGAATGATTGACAGCCATCGATTGAACCTGTCCATGTGTGTCCCCCTTCTTCCCCGCCCCCCTCCTGCCCCTCCCCCTCCAATCCGCAGGTGAGTGATGGACACGAGAGAGTTGACGGTGGTGGTGGGCAGCTTCGTGGGGTTCCAGCTCCTCTGCTCGGTGGTCAGCCCACTCCTCTCCACCACGATCTCCCCAGGATATGCTCAGCTGCCCTCCCACAAGCACATCGAGTGGAACTCCCGGTGGGTGATGCACACACTATTAGATTCAGGACCTGCAAATTCACATAGGGCTGGCATGGTGGCTTATTGTAAAGGTTTATTCCTAAAAAAATATGTTGCTATTATTCCCTCAAACATGTACTTTTGTAGCTGTTTGTTAAATTAAATAAGGGCTACAACAAAGTATGTTGTATTAAAGTCATTAGTTTAATTGGAGAACACTCATTGTTTGTCTAGATAGACTAAAGTCCCAGTCTTACCCCTCCCAGTCTACACAGGTGAGTGCTTTTGATCCATAAAAGGTTGTTGGCATTGCAACATAAATAATTGCTGAAAGCCTTATTAGAGTTTGACTTGGTAAATTATTGCTATTTATGGACTGGTATCTAAAGTGTTTTTCACTATATGTTTTCATTGGCTATGCCATTTTAACAGCTTTTAGACATTTATTTATCCATTTAATTTGCAGGGATATTTAAGAACAACAATTTGTCACACCATATTGGTTATGAAAACCATTGTCTAAATCCATACTTTTTTTAAGCTTTTGAAAAGAATGTTAATGCTGCATGCTGAGTTTTCAATTTGTGCCCTATAAATTGCTCCTTTGTGCTCAGTGTTTACCTGCCAGTGGATGTTCTGACACTTGAATAAAGTGTGTTTAATTTCACTTACATCAGCAATAAAAGCTCCCCGCCATCTCGGCCCAGAAGCAGCCTCAAGCCTGTTTCAAAGCATGACCCTGTTGTTCTGCAATTAACTACTGCTAAATGCATCATTATAAAGCCATCATAATGCTTCAAGTAGTGTTCATTCAACAATGTGGCACTGTCTGGGGGGTATTTGCTGTCCTTCAAAACTCTATTGAACATGCTGTATAATAGAATACCCTCAGTTATAGGCCTTGAACTACATCAAAGTTACAGCATCACAAACACTCCCCTGGGTGTTCAGACATTTTTTCTCTTTACAATAACTCAACAGATGATTTATCAGTTTATATTATAAATAATGTTTGCGATTATGTAGCAGAATCTCTCTTCTTTTGTTTAACACAATCCTATACACTCATCTGCGTTGAGACTAGTCTCTGCGATCAAATGACCCAACGTAAAAAAAAATCAAAGCAGAAAAAATATTTTTTTCAAAAGTTAAGTCTGCGGAACATTTTTTTACTCTTGGTATACACTTCCCAGAAATAACAAAATGCACCATAGAAAAAAAGGCTGCTTCACTTCCCATCCTGAAAATAAGTGAATCCTCCCGCAGATCTGATGGGACATGCTCTTTGTCCAAAACAAAGCCTTGCAGAGGTGTGACATTCTAATGAGCTCCACAGTTTGGGAGAGTCATCACCTCTGAGATGGAGCCCGAGGCAAACTCTTCTTCATTTTGTGTTAGTGCAGCTGTGATCGCATCTCCAAACTTCCAGCACAAACTTCCAGGGTCCAAGTTCACAGGGCACTGACCTCAGTTATGAAAGATGTTTTCCTAACTTTACAAATTGGCTTTAGCTGTATTCACATTCTTCTCCGTTCAGATGGCCTTGGTTCAACTTGTCTGTTCATATTTTCATTATACAGGCTATTGAACAGAATATTTAAAACCAAGTCAAAGGCCAGGTGCGGATGGTTCACTCCAAAGTGGGTTAGCGTTGCATAACATCCAAAACTCTTCTCTGTGTTAGAATCTTATGCAAGACAAAAAGAAAAAGTTGTTCATAGTATCTCTGCATATAACACTGTCACATCACGCTACCAGTTTAAACTTTCTCTCCTGATTTTGAAATTTGGATCTCTACAAGTTCATGTGAGTGCATTCATTTTGAACTATATAATATAAAAGGTGACTCAGTGTTTGTGTGAAGTTTCATAATGAAGCTGTTACCTAGGTATTGAAAATACACTTGAAATAATAGTATTAATAATAATTTGTCAGTTGATTCGCCCTAAGCATCACATAAAATTGTACAAACTTTTTGTCTTAATTGGTGCTCTACAGTCTTTTTAATAGGCTGAAATTTGATAAAAGTTTAACTTACTTAAAAAAAATAAAAACAAAAAACAAAAAGAATAAAAAAAAACACCCAAACCTAATGAATCAGCTGACAGTTGGCTCTCCTTAAATGTCAAAATATATTTTAATTATTCACAGTGTACTCTATGTGACAGTAAAAAGTTTTACATTGAATTATTTATATAAAACTACAGTGGGTAAAAAGTTGTAGCATCTAATTGGTACATACGCTTTATTTGGCTCTGTTTTACATGTTGAGTCATTCAGTATCAAAAATCCTAGTATATGAGTTACAAGATGAACTGCAGAATATAAAGAAATGTTCAAATCAAATATAACTTCAACTGCTAACAATTGTAATGCTGATTTATTCTTGAATACATTGAAAACATTGGACATGATGTTACTTTTATTTGGTGTTTTGGTTCCAAAACAATTATCCAATCATACAGCAAAATGAGCCTCATTTGAGTTTCTCGTTTGGGTTGCCTGTTTCAGTGTTGAAAGCCAGTTGGTTTAAACCTAAAATGACTCTCTGATCTGAATCTTTACCTAAACCCCAGCACCTGCAACCGATCATTAATCATTACCACTGCTGCTGCCCGATCTGCAGGTTAAGGCACTGGCAACCCAGGTACAGTTGTGTTTGTAGCACCTTTTCAAGAGTGCAAGCTACATACGGTTCCTTTTAATCACAGAATAGGCTAAATATTCAATTATAGTCACATTGATTCAAGCTCATGTATCCACAGTCAGTCCCTTTACAATCTGCTCCAGGCATTTAAACCATCTTTCTTTGGTAAAAAACAAAGTTGGAATGATATTATTTACAGAGCCAAGAACGGATCAAAGAACAGCTGCAGTGCTGGCAACATATTTTCCCTGAGCAGAAATATTGACACTGTTTCACACAACTTCCTCCTCCTTCAGCTCAATCCCTACAGCTCATTCCCTTCATAGACATTTACAGTGCCTCCATTCAGGCAGCATTGGCAAGTATGGTTCAAACAGGCTGTGCAAATTGTCCCATTAAAAAATTGGCACAATTTTCATTTGGGCATGAGCAAAATATAAATCTTTGGCAATATTACATTTGGATATATTCTGGATTAACAATAAGGGCTTTAAAGGTACACTATGTAACTTTTCAAGAGGGGAATATGCCATTGCTTTTTTGCCTAGAATGTTTAACAGTATGGCATTAAATGGGTCTGTCTTATCTTGTTGTTTTTAAATTCTAAATAATACTTTAAAAACACGTCCCTGCGCCTCCGGGTCGGGGACAGCTCTCACTGTTGTCAGCCTACGGGCCAAACAGCAGTGCGGAGTACCCGGCCTTCTTGGAGTCCCTGGGAGGGGTACTAGACAGTGCACCAACTGGGGACTCCGTTGTTCTCCTGGGGGACTTCAATGCGGGTAATGACAGTGACACTTGGAGGGGCGTGATTGGGAAGAACGGCCTCTCTGATCTGAACCCGAGTGATGTTTTGTTATTGGACTTCTGTGCTAGTCACAGTTTGTCCATAACAAACACCATGTTCGAGCACAAGGGTGTCCATCGGTGCACGTGGCACCAGGACACTCTAGGTCAGAGGTCGATGATCGACTTTGTTGTCGTGTCATCTGACCTCCGACCGCATGTCTTGGACACTCGGGTGAAGAGAGGGGCTGAGCTGTCAACTGATCACCACCTGGTGGTGAGTTGGATCTGCTGGCGGAGGAGGAAGCCCGACAGACCTGGCAGGCCCAAGCGCATCGTGAGGGTCTGCTGGGAACGTCTGGCGGAGCCCTCTGTCAGAGGGGTCTTCAACTCACACCTCCGGGAGAGCTTCTCCTTGATCCCGGGGGAGGCTGGGGACATGGACTCTGAGTGGGCCATGTTCTCCACCTCTATTGTCGATGCGGCTGCTCGCAGTTGTGGTCGTAAGGTCTGCGGTGCTTGTCGCGGCGGCAATCCCCGAAGAGGGATGCCGTCAAGCTGAAGGAGTCCTATCGAGCCTTGTTGGCTCGTGGGACTCCTGAGGCAGTTGATTAATTCCTGGCGGGCCAAGCGTGCCGCGGCTCGTGCAGTCACAGAGGCAAAAACTCGGGGTTGGGAGGAGTTCGGGGAGGCCATGGAGGAGGGCTATCAGACGGCCTCAAAGAAATTCTGGCAAACCGTCCGACGCCTCAGGAGGGGGAAGCAGTGCTTCACCAACACTGTTTACAGTGCGGGTGGAGAGCCGCTGACCTCGACTGGGGATGTTGTCGGGCGGTGGAAGGAATAATTTGAGGATCTCCTCAATCCCACTGTCACGTCTTCCGAGGAGGAAGCAGAAACTGGGGACCCGGAGGCGGACTCGTCCATCACCCTGGCTGAAGTCACTGAGGTGGTTGACAAGCTCCTCAGTGGCAAGGCTCCGGGAGTGGATGAGATCCGTCCTGAGTACCTCAAGTCTCTGGATGTTGTGGGGCTGTCTTGGCTGACACGTCTCTTCAACATCGCATGGCGGTCGGGGATAGTACCTGTGGAATGGCAGACCGGGGTGGTGGTCCCTCTGTATAAGAAGAGGGACTGGAGGGTGTGTTCCAATTACAGGGGAATCACACTCCTCAGCCTTCCCGGTAAGGTCTATTCCAGGGTACTGGAGAGGAGAATCCGACCGATAGTCGAACCTCGGATTCAGGAGGAGCATTGTGGCTTTCGTCCTGGTCGCGGAACACTGAACCAGCTCTATACTCTCCATCTGGTCCTTGAGGGGTCATGGGAGTTTGCCTAACCAGTCCACATGTGTTTTGTGGATCTGGAGAAGGCATTCGGAAAAAGGTGGTTTGCCCTCTCCGGGTGGGTGGTGAGTCTCTGCCCCAAGTGGAGGAGTTCAAGTATCTCGGGGTCTTGTTCACAAGTGAGGGAATGATGGAGCGTGAGATTGATAGGCGGATCGGTGCAGCGTCTGCAGTGATGCGGTCACTGTATCGGTCCGTTGTGGTAAAGAAGGAGCTGAGCCCAAAGGCAAAGCTCTCAATTTACCGGTCAATCTATGTTCCTACCCTCACCTATGGTCATGAGCTCTGGGTAATGACCGAAAGGACAAGGTCACGGATACAAGCGGCTGAAATGGGTTTCTTCCGCAGGGTGGCCGGGCGCACCCTTAGGGATAGGGTGATGAGCTCGGTCACACGGGAGGGGCTCGGAGTAGAGCCGCTGCTCCTACACGTTGAGAGGAACCAGTTGAGGTGGCTCGGGCATCTGCTCAGGATGCCTCCTGGACGCCTCCCTAGTGAGGTGTTCTGGGCATGTCCCACCGGGAGGAGGCCCCGGGGAAGACCCAGGACACACTGGAGGGACTATGTCTCTCGGCTGGCCTGGGAACGCCTTGGGGTCCCATCGGAGGAGCTGGAGGATGTGTCCGGGGTGAGGGAAGTCTGGGAGTCCCTGCTTGGACTGCTCCCCCCCATGACCCGGCCCCGGAGAAGCGGAAGAAAATGGATGGATGGACTTTAAAAACATGTACTCCTAATTTCCCATGGTGATCGGGGTTGCTTTTCCGCAAATCTGACCTGTAACTTGTCCATCTTTTTGAAGACAAACAATTGACAAGTTTAATGCCATACTGAGGTAGTGGACCCTCCACCAAAAAAGTCACAGTGTACCTTTTAAGAGGTATCTATCTTGTTCCAGTGCAGGGGAATGGTTCCAGACAGTGGTTTGAATTTTCACAAATCATATCTGGAGAATTGCAGAACTTTGTGCTAAAGTTTTAGTGACTTTCTAACCCAAAAATCCAACCAAGTTACTCATTGATTTTATCTGGGCTTCCAATGTGAAAGGGGGCAGTGCGACCAAGGTGCTGTAGTGGTTATGTACTCTTGGACTCCACTGACAGGAGGCAACTGTGACTGTGTGCCACCTCTGATAAGGAATATGTGCAGTGGTCACTCGATAAAGCGCTCCAAAAGGTCAGGGGTGACGCTGCACCAGACAAGATAAAGTGCAGTGACACTCACATGGATGGAGGAGAGAAAACAGACACTGATGTGTATTATCTATGTACTAGTTTAGTTTAAAAAAAACAGAAATGGGCAACTTGAATATATAGTAAAATTATCCCTCCAATCCTTATCTCACAATTTGATGAATAATTGCATTTGGACGTCTCCAGACTTCACATCAAAGACAACTTCTTTGGTCTTTAACAGATTTCTAATTGTTTGGGATGGATTAAACAAAAGCTAATTACTATTTATTTAGGTCTGCACATTGTCTATAGAAAAAAAGTCTAAAATATATTTGGTGTGATTGTCAAAGTTGTTCTGTTGTGCGTGTGTGTTATGTGTTATGTTAATGCTTCTTGATGTGTTAAAACGTGCACTGTGATCCTGATTTGAAAACATAAAATTGCTACTATAATGGACAGATTTTTTTTTTCATTTGTGCAGAAATGAAACCTCTTGAGTCACCTTTTTTTTGTACAATCCATTGCATTAGCATCTCTAACCAGACAATTAGGGTTAGCGATGTACATCAAGAAGAAAAATGCACCTCTATTATTCTTGACGCACCTGATAAAATTAGCCAAGAATTTGCACTGTGAACTTTCTGAACTCATAAATAAAGTGGCTCTTTAAAACAGCGTATTCATTTTTTTTTTTGCCTTTCTGTCTCTTGTTGTCTTCTAGGATGGTGTCCACTGTCCACGCCCTGATTGTAGGCTTCTTTTGTTTATACATCCTGTGGTTTGACGATGTAGTCAACGCCAACCCTGTCTGGTAGGCAAAACTCAACAGCTTTGTAGTGGCATTCTGAGGAGATTCTGTCTAACCTATACTATAATTAAATCCAGTATACACAGACATGCATTACTATACTTCCTATATTTCAGTTTTCTTACTGTTGGTTAACGTGGGAGTGAGTGGTGGTGTGGTCTGACACTTGCTATGTACTGGCAATTAGGCAGGGTATAAGCAGCCTCACAATCAAAACAGATGGGACAGGCTCCAACCACCCACAATTCGTAAGAGGGAGGAAGGCAGAGGATTCAATGAATTTGCCTCTGTATACGCAACAGTGAAGAACAATAGCACACTTACAAATACAGTATGTACCCACTAACAAATATTTGTTAAGCTATTGTCAGCGGAAACATTAGGGCTGTAGTCATTAGTCAACTAAAAGCGGAGTGTGGCAAAACAATGATATCTCTATGTATTTGACCCAAACTGCACGAACATGCAAAAATGTGCAAAAAAAGAACTAGGTAACGATGTATTTAAAGACTTGTGACTGATGAGTCAACCAAAAAAATACTTCAGCTAACTCACTCACCAACGTCTCCTTTCTGCTGTTGTCCCATATAAATCACTCCTACAGCCCTAAGTAATAGATGGATATAGCCTCATAATCTCTCTCAATGCTGTATTTAAGATTGCCTATTTAAATAGAATAAGATGTGAACCAGGTCAGCAAAATCCTTGAAGTAAATGAAGAAGAGAAATGTCTTCCTGCAACATTGTATTTTGTTTGTAAGAAAATTAAAAAGGAATATATAAGAAGGCAAAGAAGTGTACTGTGATGGTACTAGCGTGAGGCAGTGCTGAGGATGGATAGGTCCCCAGGGAGTAGTAGATTCACTAGATTTAGACTTTGATTATTGTCTTACTGTCTACACCCCATTTCCTCTGCTGACACTGGAATTTCTCACCAAATCCATTCAAACAGACAGATCTCGCCTTATTTCTAATGTCATTCATCCAAACGTCACACCGTTCATCTTCTCTGCCTAAAATCCCAGAATCCACCTCCACAAGATTTCTTTTCATAAGTGCCCCCCTCATGTGCGAAACAACCCCCCATTTTGTGGAACCTCATGCGACCCCTTCGTCTGGCTTGTGTGTGTGTGTGTGTGTGTGTGTGGGAGTGTGTGTGTGTGTGTGGAACCTCATGCGACCCCTTCGTCTGGCTTGTGTGTGTGTGTGGTGGAATCCGTTCAGCACATCTCCCTTAGTGGTATTGTGTGGCTCCAGTCTCCACAGCTGAAGAGAATGTGGGGGATGGGGGAGGCACATTCAAGATGCTCCTTCTGCGTGTGTACGTGTGACCAGTCGGCATGTGTGGCTGTGTTCTGAGGATCTCTGCAGCACACAGACTTGTCACACATACGTACACATGAGCTGCACTTAAAATTGCCATTTCAATTCATGGAGATACGCCACTTGCTTGTCTCCATAGAGATATGATTACTTTGCTTGGAATAATTCACAGTATTGAATTAAACTATCTCTATGGAGACAAGCAGTTGATGCCAATAGACCAAATTATTGGTCAGATATATGGGAAAAAAATGCGATACCAGCACAGCCATTTCAGTGGAGAGAAAACTAGTTCCTCCAGTGAATTACAGGTTTATCCATTTGCTTGCGTATCCTGTAAAGAATATTTGAAACTAAAGCTTAGCACTATTCAACATTTAATCATTTACAGTGTGAGAAAGAGTGGCAATTTAATTCCATCCTATTCACCCAGAAGTTGCCATTGTCATTCAGGTTGAATTATTTTGCATGGGACTGCCAGTCTTGATAGCACATACACACATTTTTAAGCCTCCCAGAGAATTGGTACGTTGTTGACTTGTTGGGTGCACGTGAACATTGAACATTTTGCACAAATCAACCTGCTATATTATATTTTAGCACCAAAACTTTTCCGAAATTCTCCAATGAAATGAATGGGATTCCTACTTAACCGGAAGTGCCACCACAAAGAAAGCACAGTTTAGTCGCATTTACACCACAAGTGGGCAGGGTGAAATAAGGTCAACAGATAGTTGTTACCACATAATTTAAGAGAGAAAACAGCTTATGAAAAGTCAAAAATCTTTGTTCCAACTTTTCTGATAAAATTTAGAATGGCAAACCGATCTTAGTATAAATGGACATGACACCCTATGGGCTCTACGTCCCTCTCCAGAGTCCAGGTGTTCTCTGAGCTCATTCGCTTCCCTGCCTTTTATCTCTGCTCTTTCCCTGCACTCCCCTGAGGACCAGCGGAACAATCTCCCTTTAAGACTCTGCTCTAGCGATCAATTCTCTTAGCCCTCCTATTTCTCAACCTCACCGGTAAAATGTTACCTTGTTGCAACAGGAAGTTCTAATTCCCCATCAGTCTGATTGTATTAGGACATGGTTAAGAGGTCGTGGACACTGCTGTTTGGCATTGGCATTGTTGATGGGTTTTGAAGCACATGGTTTGGCTGCCAACTCAGTCATAATCCATGCAGATGGGCATAGCCACTCGCCGCTGTCTTGGGTGCATTTGATTGGCTTATCTGGACCTTAACTTGAACACGCAGAAGGAAAGTGAAGGGGAGGGGGGTTGGGGTCGTCTGAGGAGAGCAGGGGGTAGTATTGAGTTCATTCCAGTTTAGTCCCAGATTTTCATTCCTTCGCCTCAGAATTGGAGTGGTTTCAAAGGTCTTTGTCAGTCGAGCTACTGGCCCAGTAAAATCGCCCATTAGACTTTCACACACAAACTTGGCCTTGTGTTGGTATGTTTAGTTAATACATTTAATAGCACACAGCCTTGCTGTTAACAGTTTTAAAGAGGCCCTGTTTATCTTAAAATGTGGGCAAAGTTTAGCTTTGTGTTGCCGTTATTTATGATTGATTCATTACACATTTTCTGTAGTTGTTTAGTATATAATATTTAATGTTGCATTATCTAACAAGGGGTGGGTGATTTTGACAGTTTTGATATTGTTGCAGCCTTTTTGCATAATTTATTTTAAAATAAAGTTATTTATACCACATATTGTAACTGAAACACTTTTCAAAGTGCTACCTTATTTGATGATATCTCCCACCTCGAAGTCGAACCTTCTGCAGTGCACTGAACAGTTGTACATCTAGCACATCTCTACTATAGACTTTGTTCGACCTCTGTGTAAAAAGAGCCTTTATATTTCATCCATGGCCAACTTCCTGTCAGTTAGGCTTCTATTGAGAGAAACTGTTATCGTTCCTCTACATTAAACTCAAGCTGGGTCCCTCTAATTGGATTATTGGGAAGGTTCTGCCAGCAGCCTCCAGACTCTTGGACTATCACTCCATCACTGGGCTATCTGAGCTGGGATTTGCTCCCTGCTTTTCTTTAAGTACAAGGTAAACTGATCCCTCTGATCTGTTAACAGTGTGTGTTGGGAGGCCAGAGAACACATCTCGTATAATAAATTCATATATTTTTCACTTTTTGTTATCATGACATTTAGCACCTCTTGTTACATAAAATTTGTATCATCACAGCAATGTATGTAACAGCCAACTAGAACTATAATTCACAATGATTTACAATGATCGAGTTGCTACATGACATGCGATAATTAAATCACAATAAACACGTGGGCTTTTTGCCCTGTAACAAAGTGTCCTTTTGCCTCCTTTGCATGCATTTTTTTTCCTGTATGTTTACAATCTCCCTCTCCAGAGCTCAGAGATCAAAATTCCCTCCTGATTCCTTTATGTCACACTGGTCATTCTCCATGAAGTTCCTCATCTCTCTTTTTTTTTTTTTTTTAAGTCAAATTGTCTTCACCAAAATTGTTCTGATCTTCTGCAATTTCAAAAGTTGTTTTTAGCTCACACCAACCACTTTTGATTTCAGTATTTAGCCAAATACAAGCTAAGCACCAGCTTCTGTTTTTATAATTACAAGTCATAGATGAACCAAAAAATACCAAGGCATTGGTTAAAATTTCAAAATGGTATATAAAAGATAAAGCATTTCCTTACCCGTCGGTTATCTGCTCCTCTGATATGCTGATTGTTCGTAGAGGGCTGATTTGTGTCGACTGTTAATCGATAAAACAGCCAATGGGATATTTCTTTATTTGCATGTTCACAAGCATGTGATGAGACAAGACATGATTCTTCTTGTTCTATAGAAAATTCTCTAATGACAAATTTAAGGAATAGAGTACAAGACATAAAATATTGGAAGCGTTAGTGACTAGATCCATTTCTGTATAACAAGCACATTATTCAAGCTAATTGGGTGAAACTATATTTTCATTGCTCACTAACATGTCAAAAGAGCTTCACCATTTAACATAGGTATTATGTTTTTATAGTGAGGGCCTTTAATTTATGCTAATATTTTCAAAGGGAGATAATGCAAACCTATGTACGCCAACTAAGCATGTGTGTCAAGTTTGTTTATATAGTAAGGTGCATGCAGGCTAACTGTTACATAAAACGCCCTACCAGCCAATCACCATTTGACCCACGCCACTGATACAGGGATCTGGTGTCTAGTGAGGCACCGACCTGGGTTGCTATTTCTAACACGACATGGCCAGAGCAGGTGACGTGTACAGAACCAGCTAGAACCAACTCTGTGTTGTCTGTGTTTAAACTAGCCTATACCAGAGGTTTAAGACATGGAAACGTTTTAGCCCTGGCCTGTGGGGCAATTCATTTACTCCCAAATGTATCTCTAACATATATGGGTGGGTACTTTTTTGGGTACCAGCACTTGAACCATACATGTTTTTTGGTACCAGCACCTGAACAACAGTACATTTTGGTACCTATTTCCATATCAATAATTATAGAATGATTAAAACAGGACTACTGCTGTGGTACAGCACCAGCCCTACTAGCATTCTGATCATATTTTATTTCATTTAGTATTGAGTTAGCCTCTCTACTAAATTCATGTATCATCAGGCTGGCTGATTTCAAAAGTTAACGTAACAAACTACAAATGTGACTTTGTTTAGCACTAGTGATTTGATATTATAGTTTCAGGATTTGGCCTGTCAAACATGTGATTTTTATTTTATTTTGAATGGATTATAATATTCAACAATACGAGTATTTTTTGAGCAGCAATAAACAGAGAATAGACCACCTTCATTAACCTTTCAGTGTAATCCATGAGCAACATTTTCCATCATTGGGCACTGTTTAGTTATAGTATGAGATGATGAGTTTGATGAATTCATTATAACCCAGAGCTCTGTGCTTCCTCCACAGGGGTGACCCCAGCCTCGTCAAGTTAAATGTAGCCATAACATGTGGTTACCTTCTTTACGGTAAGCCCCTAGTCTGATCATTAGCAGCAGTGTGGATGTGTTGTGCAGAGAGAGTGTGTTATGGTTTTAACCTAACTGGTGCAACTACCCCTCAGTCTACAAAGGGGCAGTTTGTGATGCAATGTACAGTGTTACAAACTGCTACCCTCTAACTACCCTCTGTACACTGCATTTTAAACTGCCCCTCTGTATGACGTGTTACAAACTGCCCCTCTGTACACTCCATCAGTGCCATCTCTGTGTGCTGTGTTACTAACTGTACCCTGTGTTACAAACTGCTTTGTTGTTTGGTCTGCCCTCACCGACCTCTGCTCCATTTTCAGACCTTGTGCTGCTGGCCTGTAACTGGAGCACTATGGGAGACAGTTTTTTCGTCTGCCACCACTTGGCAGCGCTCTATGCATATGGATATGTGCTGGTAAATCTTATTTATTATAGGAAATCTATAGTTTTAAACCAATTATGAGAGTTTGAAAACAGAAAGTCAGACTTCTTGGGTGATTCAAAAATAACGAGAAATAGGATTACATACACTAGTATGCAACTTATCCTATAACCCAAGGAAAAACAACTCCCAAACATAAGTTTGTTTGTTTTCCAGACACGTGGTGTGCTTCCGTACTTTGCAAACTTTCGTCTTATTTCAGAGCTTTCCACCCCATTTGTAAACCAAAGGTATGTTTATTACATATTACACGTGTTGGACTTTTCTTTTTTCATTTGATAAAAGTTTGTATTGATGAAACTTGTTGTCTGATGCAGGTGGTTCTTTGAGGCATTAAAATACCCACGCTCACATCGTATGGTGGTACTAAACGGATTGGCCATGGCTGTCGTGTTCTTCTTGGTGCGTATAGCAGTCATGCCTTCATATTGGGCCAGTGTCTTTGCCACTTTTGGCACTCCGGAGTTTGAGCGTCTCGGTTTGGGTGCCCAGGTGGCATGGATCATCTCCTGTATCGCCCTGGACATCCTAAACACCATCTGGATGTACAAAATCACACGGGGAGCTTACAAAGTGCTCATGGGCACAAGAGGGAGGAAGGGGAAGGACGCAGCCGAGTGTTTGGACAAAAAAGACCACATCAATAACCACACAGACTGAGACGCCACAGGGCAAATGTAGTGTCAAGCAGAACTCGATAAACGTCCTTCAGTCTTCTGACAGTAAGTGGCGTAGTGGGCTGGGACTCCTCAGGGTGCTCCCCAACAGGAGGCTGTTCTCCACTCCCTCTGGCACCAGCTGTAGAGGTCTCAGAGGTCGAACTGTTCCACTAAGTGGTATGGTACACTGTCACATGATGTACAGTATATGAAATTAGAAATCAGGCTTTGTTGCAAACAGCTTCATCAAAACCTGGTTTAAAACACATTTCATGCTTTAAATATTGTTCATGGTTGGAATCCTACTATATAACTCAGGTGTTTTGCCAAATCAAAGTAGCTGCTAATAAGATTGAAAGATTTGCTTGAATCTTTCCAGAGCTTTTTCGCATTGATTTTTCACAGAATCAAACATACTTCAGTGTCTTCAAAATGACTCCCAAATGTGTTTTGAAAAAAAGTCTGCGCATAAGGTTCACTTGTTTTAAGTGCTTAAATTTGGTTTACTGGTATACCAGTAGTATTTATACATTATTATTATTATTATTACTATCATTATTATTATTTTAAACCTTTTTTTTAAATTATTTTCATCGTTGGATCTGGATACACAAACAAAAATGTAGCTGTACAAAAGTATAACAATACAAAACATTTCTGCACTACTGGGTGGGCAGGGCAATATTCATTATATTCAGTGTCTGTTATGTTTATTATTATTGTGGCCTTGCATTCCAAATAAAGCTGCAGCAATATGTAAATATTTCACATTTCAAACCACTTTGGTTTGTTGAATGAGATCTGCAGATGTACTGTACCATTTGGTGGAAATGGGTTATATAAGAGCTTAAAGCACACTTTTTCTGGCTATGTCAATCTCTCTCCCCTCATCAGTCCTGTCCACCATAAACTTCAGCCAAAGTCCAATCCTCTGAAGTGCCTGCGGACGACAGGAAAGCAATAACCCCCAGCGCCGCACCTCTCCTTCTGCCCAGCCAACACCTGTCAGTGCACAGCCCTGCACAGTCTGGATCTATAGTAATCACTAGTTATCTATAGGGCTCCTGTCTCCCACACTTGACACGTGGCTAACTGTAGACAGAACAACACCACAATGCCTCACCTGCTGGTGCCTCGTCCCTCAACAGAATGGCGCTGCCTCGATCACCAGCCCTCTGGACTCTTTGTAAAACTGTACATCTTTTATGAGCAGACTATATGCATGTCAAAATAGAAGCATGAAGCTGTCATATTAACACGTCGGACCATGTTGCCTTTTCAGTGTTCTTCATTTGCTACGCCCTTCATAACATGTTTTGGTTAGTTGTGAAACAGCCTCAAAATTGACACCAATGCTCTCACATCTCATTTCAATCGCATTTTGCCTTGAATTTGTCTTATGTTCTACCTCTCTCATTGACAAAGACTCTTAGCGGTACGTACTATTGTGGTGGTTCAGAAGGTTTACCAGTTCATCTCTACAGTTGATGCCAGCAAATGCAAAGAAAAAGCGCTACCACTTAAAGCACAAAGCTCCCTCGTACCCCCAGCTGTGTTTCTCCTGTTGCGCCAAATCTCACTGAAATGAAAAAAGGATTCCTACACAGTATGGGGGGAAAGTTTGGAATATGATTTCCAGTTCAGCTAAAGTTTAAAAAAGAAATGGGGCTGAAAATGTTTCCAAAATATTCTCCGTAAACCCCATGACACTTTGGATTTAAGTGCAATTGTCATAACAAGTCACACTGTGCTACTGGAATTGAGTGCTGTTGCCCTTAAACAGTGAGGTGGCTTGACTAGCAGGGAAAAGTAAATACGACATGCAACAAAACAACAAAAACAAGTTTTATTATTCAGTACAACTGTAGCAGTCTCAACTTTAATGTGTTGCTGGTAAATTCTATTTATGCAATATCTGGATACAGGTCAGGTGCATTTTCATGATCTCAGTCTAATGCACTTCTTTTACTAGTATATTGAAACGTATGCTTTGATCTCAATATTGAGATTTGGACTGTTGCCCATATTTGGCTTTGAGTATGTAAGGTTAAAGATTACTGAGCTCATATACATAAGATTATACATTCAACTTTCAGAATGTAGATTCATGCCATGATTGCGCACCCCATTGTACCGCTTAAATTCCTATAGGAGCTCTGCAAATGTTTCTCTGCATTTGTTGGCTGTACAAACCGACTACGGTGCTTCAAACCATCTGGATGAAGTTCATTGTAGCCCATTATAATGTGTACAAATGTAAATCATCTATAGAGCATGGAATGCTATATTTTTGTGGCACCTTATTAAAAGTAATGGCAGTAATCTGCTGACACAACGCCTTTTCAGACGCTTGTTTGGCCCTGTATGCATGTTCTTCTCTTCATTCCCTGCATGCTGGAGTATACTGTACCTTTCTGCATGTCGATCATTTGCACCAGTCTGTATTTTGTAGAGAACAATCGCTACTCTTTTTCCAGACAGAGATTTCAAACCAGTTCTTTAATCTTTTCTATAATGCTTGCATGTTTACTCTTTATGCTGCAGCCTGTCCTGATCTGAGAATGTGGACATTCACTGTGGAACCCTAAAGCACACTCCCCACGGAGCAATATTACAGTATGTGAGCTCCTGTAATTCTGTCTGTCACCACAGAGGGGCGCTGCAGGATCTGTGCCTTTTACAAACCCTGGCTGTGAATGATGCAGTTGAGTCATAATTGCATGAACTTTATATATCTCCTGTCCTTAAGTCTGATTTGTTGTTCCACTGGAGCACTATTGTATGACTAACTCTAGTGTTGACCTAAATGTTCAAAGTAATTTATACTTTGATATTACAGAAAGTACAGGTAAACTAGTGGTGTCATAAGATATTTTCCACATGTTAATGTTCTTCCCATTTTATAGCAACAACTTTAATCACTCGTACGTTGGATGTCATACCAGTTTACCTTGTACAGTAGTGCCCCGGTGGAAAATACCCATAATATGTATTCTAATGTGTATAGAGTTTTTATAATCTGCCTGCACAATGAATAATCCGGCCAAGTATTATTAGAATCCAAAGCTGAAGCCTGGACTATTTCTGAATATGTTGAACTTTACGTTGCATTACCGCATCCAAAATCCTAATCTATTTTTGCAATCTGTAGATATTTACACACAGGGAGGCTCATATCTCACTTCTATCTCCGTGGCCTCCTCCTTTCCAAACTGTGAATAGTTGTAGAATCAAACTGGATGCTGCTGATGACTGCGGCTCCCGTGCACAAAGACTAGCATCATAATAATTCTATTGTGACGAGGACTGGTACTGCAGGGTTTTTTATTCTTATGTATTTTAACCTCTATTCGAATTGATTAAATGAACAAAAGTATATGCTTGAATAAAAAGGCTGCTGCTATTAAAGGCTGTCTTGTGTTCCAGTGTACGGAGAACACTTTGAGAAAGACTTTGATGATTATCTGAAAAACGGTACGTCCAAGTTTGAACAAGTACAGCTGGTATTAATATATTGCTGTATCTATGTCTGTATCTATATTTTGTTGTCTCAATGTACACAACATTGATTTTTGTAATAATATTGTACCAATAACTGTAAGACTGCAACAGTTATGCTAATCAAATGGATTGTCTTATGTTCCTATTTTATTTTGACTTTTAAAGCAATGCAATTTTTGATTATTTTGATCCATACTTGGGGAATTTTAATGTGAAACAGGCTACACTACTTCCAGGCCCAGATGAATGGTCGGAATGAAATCTACAATGACCACTACTAATGATGATGGTAGATCTGTAGTGCTGAAAATGTACTTGAAAGTTTTGCTCTTCAATAAAGTTGAAGATAATTTAAGATGTTTGAACATGTGTTTGGTTCTTTTTGTTTTTTTATTTCTTAGACACGTTGGTAAACCTTTTGATAAAACCTTTTGACCTTTTGGCAAAACATTGTCAGATTTTAACATTGTCAGATCTTCACCTTGTTGCTAACAACATCTTAAAGAATGAAGAATAGTATGACTTTGGCACAGGTGTGTAGCACCAAATTCTGGGCCCTAGGTAAAAATCATCTTGTGGAGCGCACAATACATATTGTCTTGTGAAAAATGTATGCAACAGAGTTTGTGGGGGGACCCCTCCCTACACTGGGCCCTGGGTAAACCATACCCTTTGTTTCTATTGCCTAGCTTGGAATTTTCACAGTATGACATTAAACTTATCTATGTTTAATGTACGGTGTACATTTGGGGTATCCAAAATCATCCAGGACACCAAGTCAAGTTACAGATCTGGGAAGAGAAATGGTACCGTAATAATCCATGTTTTACAATTTTATTTTTAGCAATAAATCACCTGTGGTTGAAAAGATGCAAGTTCTAGGCAGCAAAGCAAAGCCACCCTCAAGCCCCAACATCTCCAAAGAGCCAAGTAGGTGGCAGACTTTCCACCAGAAAAGTTACACTGCCTGGCCAAAAAAAAAGTCACATCTAGATTTAACTAAGCAAATAGGTACAAGCTGAACTGAGATGGTAAATTGGCCAGCATGCATAGGCCCACTGATCCACCTGGGGGCGCTCAAACACTTGATTGGAAGCTCTTGACTTTTGCTCTAGGCTGACCATGGGAAGTAATTAAGCCAGTTAGGTCCCTGAGTCAAATGTAATCAACATGTTTACAACCTGCTTCAAAGCCCTGAGCTAGTCTGTAGAACTAATTTGACTTCTTTTGATATTTTTCTTCAAAGAAGCTTTATCATTTTTGAGTGGTTAAAAGTGAAAAAACATCTTCATATATATAGAGAGAAAACCTCCAGCCTAGTCCACCATGGCATGTTAACTACTTATAAAAAGCACCAGCAGATGGTACTAGTCCTGTATCTGCTGACAAGTGAAAGTGAAATCAGAATGAAACCTGCAAAAAACAAAGCTAAGGATGCAATATTTCCTACTGATTAATGGATGTAAATTGAGCATAAGTTTGACTAAAAGAAAACAAATGACCTCCACTGAGAATGACGAGTGTGATTTAGGGAGAAGCAGGTCCTTTGGGCTTTGGAGGACATCACTTAAGGCACAATAAATGGACAGAGGCGAGGACTTGAAAGTCATGATTTGGACTCGAGACTCAGCTTGAGTCACTATTTGATTATTTGAGACTTGACTTGATAAGAAATGGATAAGATTTGGGGACTTGAGACCAATCTTGAGGACTTCAGGAACAGGCCTCCTCCTGGTGCCCAGAGTCAGGACTAAACATGGGGAATCAGCGTTTCAGTTTTAAGCAACTAAAACCTGGAACAATCTTTCTGAAGATGTGAGACAGGCCTCTACTTTGACACTGTTTAAATCCAGGCTCTGTACTCTTCTGTTTTAATGCTAATTTTATGAAGATTATTTGTGATTATTTATGTTTTGATTTGTGTGATTTTAATGTCCTTCTTATTCTGTAAAGCACTTTGAATTACTCTGTGTATGAACTGTGCTATACAAATAAATTTGTTTTGCCTTGCCTTGCCTTGTCTTAAAGGAACAAACTGGAACATATCCCTCCCTCCCATAGACTGTATAAAGATATATACAGTCTATGCTCCCCACTGATGTATTTGTTACTAAGGATGTTAGAGTAAATGAAATACTGTGATATTGCTTGTCGATGCGTATCGACAAATGTCTCATAATAAGGGGACTGTCATAATAATTGGAATATAAAATTCATAATTACTGTCATAATCCAAAGAATTAAGATTTGAAAGTGGTTACGTCATGGTCTATGTAGTTCCCTCTAACATCTTTTATAAAAGCAAAAAGTAATATATCTACAAATCTGTAAGTCTACAAAATATTCCAATAAATATCATACTGAGATTTGGATATTGTTACATTCCTATTTGTTACGATGACTTTTAGGTAGTACAATTTGGTTTGAAAAACATATAAATTGCAAAAATGCAAATTGTATTTGGTAGTTTGGTTTTAAAGACTTGAAATTGCTTGAAGCTCAAAGCAGAGGACTTGGACTCGACTTGGACTTGTGGGCCACTGACTCAAGACTTGACTTAAACCTGAGACCAAAGAGTGAGACTTACTTGACACTTTCAAAACAATGTTGTTGTTGTTTTGTTTTTTTTCATTTGCATTATCCAGGCCCCTTAATAGGTTTGAGTCTGGAATGGTATCTTCCTGGAGTAAATGTATGTCCAAATTGATCTTTTTTATGACTATACAAGAAATGTGAGAAGTTAAGTGCTCTGACTAACATACATTGTATGCATATATTAGGCTTTCATATAGGCTCAAAGAAATATAAAAGATTGTACAATCAAATTTTTATACCTGGTAACAGCTAGCCTTTATTCATTTGGTTTTCTCTGTAGCTATTATAAATCAGATTCATGACAATCAAAATCCCCTTCTTAAACTGCTCCAACTGAAACCATCCATCAGTCATCTGGAGCTACCACTGCTCTATGACACCTGACTGGCACACTTTCTCCTACTCGTGTTTTTAATAACTGTGTGTATTTAACATAATGAGCAATTGAGCTGTTTTATCAAAGTATGAGATAAAGCTTTCGAACAGTGGCTGTGCTGAAATAGGGATGAAAGTTGGATATTTAGCACAGGGGAGAGGGGGAGACAAAAGGGGGGCCAGAGCAGCAGTGATTGAAACCATCTTCTCGGTGTGCTAGCTAGTGCGCGCTGATCGGTCAAGGGGCTCGCTGTAAGCCCATGCCTGCAGAGTTTTACCAAACATGGTCACGTAAGAGGCGCTAGAAGAGTTTCCTTTTGCTACTGGAACTCAGATTCATTGTCTGGGCTCCATATAGCCACCTAGCTTTTTGAGGTTTGAACACAAACTTTAAATAGATTAGGAATTCATTTTAACATTTATATAATAATATTTAAGGTGAATTGTTTAACTATAGCCTACACGCATTACTTTCAAATCATGTCTGTTTACAATTACTACTCTTTTCATTAAGCCTTCTTTGTATGACATTTCGATTTGATGACGCTATGTCTGTTTCCCCCTCTTCTAGTTTACTATGAAAACATTAAATATAAAGGAATTTATATATCAGAGCTTTCCAATACCTAAGGGAATCAAAACATCCAAATCAGCATTCCAGACACTGGGGTTATGGGTTACAGCAATAGCCTATACAAATTTTACAAGAGTTGATGAGAATAACTTGTTAAATGTTTAGCTAATAAACTGAACTGTCATCACCAGGCTTGAACTCATGAGCCTGTGATGGTGAGTAAGAGACAGCCAATGGTGCTGTGTTTTAATGATAGCTAATTATATGGTTACAATGCAAATGTTAACCAGAAAAGTGTTGCAGGTAAAGTGTGATCTGTTCTGTTTTTACAGGCACCCACATACAGGCTATATTACTATTTAGAGCAGTAGGATACACATTTGAAGATCAATGGGATTGAGCAGGTTAATAAACAACTAAAATGATGGGGACCTTATGTATGTCACTTTTCTGGTGGAGGGTCTGCCACTTGCTTGTTCCCAAGATGTTATTGGACTGGAATGTTCCAGAGTGGGGCACCAAAATGTGCTGTCATTTTCAGTTAGTATGGAGTGTTTTATTGCTAAATAAATAAATAAATACTTGGATAAAAACATGCATTCATACTGTAAGTAGACCTGCCTCTCCACAGATCTGACCTAACTTGACCTGATAATGTTAGCGGCTTGTCCTCTGCTAGATACATTTATTGCTGTGCTGTTGAAGATTCCAGGTAAAGCAACAACATCTCATACATGAATGCATTTGTTGCAATTGAGTCCTCAAAATCGAATTCATCATAAAACCATTTAACCTTGTTAAAACATAAAACTGATATCTTAAAGCCACAGTAACGTCTTTGTCAAAAAATAAACTAAAGTATAAGCTTGTTTTTTAGACATTTAGACAAATTATTTAAGCGCGCTAGAGTAGAACATTGTGATGTGTACACCATAGGTGGATATGGTGTATTTCATTGTCACATTTCCTGTTCCTGTCCCACAGTCTGCTCAGGTTGAAGTTCTGATGTCATCTAGTGAAGCTCCCTGAGATCTCGAGTCCTTACCATAAATAGGCAGATACCTCAGGACGAGTGGCTAGGATCAACTACAAAAGATCCATGTGTTCCTTTATAACGCTTCTAATCTCTCTACATGTCCTCTTATCTGCAGCACTCTCTGCCACAACCGTTTGTGCTTCTCTCATCAAGTCCTTAATGTAATGTTCAAAGTAATTATTAGCGATGGATCTTCTACCATTTTGTAATTAAAAATTGTTTGTTGTAGCTATTTCCTATCATGAGATGAAGTCATGAGTTTCATCTGTGAGATAGAACTTTTGAAACAAATTGAATATTAGGCTTCAGATTGAAGAATATGCTTCAAACAACTTCAACTGCAATTGTAATGGCAGTATTTTTTTTCACATCCCAAGTGTTTGAGAGAGCTTGAACAGAAGACTGAAGGCACCAATTTTCTTCTTTTCTACATTTCAGGGACTCACTCAACGTCTGTTTACTGTGTGTTTTTATTTGTTAAGCACATTTTGTTGTGCTCTACCGTCTTTTCAAACAAGGTACAATTTTTGCATTGTTGTTATCACTTTTTCTTCCCTATTGTGTTGTGCAAGTAAAAATGAGCAATATGAAGTGGACCAGGGTTGAACAAAGTTGTTGTATGGATGTGCTCTTAGGGGACAAATAATGATAATACAAAATCTGACCAAACCATGCTATGCAAAAGTCTCTCATTGGAGTTTCAAAGCTGAAATCCAGCTGGTTTAAACTAGATCTTCACTGGGTAAGCACCAGCACCTGCAGCCAATCATTAACCAATGCTAGTGCAGCCTCCGCAGCTCAGTGATAGAATTCTGCAGATTCTGAACTTTTACATGAGGTGTTCAATTGCAAAAAAAAAAAAAAAAAAAAAAAAAAAAAAGTATATAAAAAGTTCCTCAGTAAATTGATTCTGAAACCGTGAAACTGAAACAACTAAGCATATTTTTTTCCTCTGAGTCTTTTAGAGGGTTTTATAGTCCATTTTCAACTTTATAGTCCCTCATACTAACACGTGTAGTGCTTCACAGTAACAACAGTGACAAACAGCCCTCTCCAGAGCTGACATCTCTGACAGATTTACTGTCAGTACTTCACCCCTTTTAATCATTCTCTTAACAACCCCATTCCCATCCATTCAAAGTGCAGTAGCATTAGCCACAGTAGCATTATTCGCTAACATAGAATGTAGTGAGAGCCAATGTAAACAATGACGCAGGCAGCACACTGCAATCCACAGTTCTCTCTCTGGTATTTTTAGAGTGAGGGATTTCTCTCTCATAGAACATCACTCCATCTGCCTCATGCCCAAATAAAGAGAGCACATTCCGTCAGTGCTCCTCTCAGATGTTTAGAAGACCCGGATCCACTGACACTGAGGAGTCTATAAGTCACATTCTGGACTCGTCTCATCGGTCTGTGTGAGATTGGTATGCTGGAATATAGGTTTATATGTTTTAGAATATAAATAAACTTCACTGCGGTCCCCTCGGCGTTATCAAATCTGATGAGTGTGTTGAAATTAGTTATTCATATTTTAGTTATTCATATTTTCTTGTTCTTGAAAACCTTTTACTTTTGCCAAGATTGTGTTGGGTTTGGTGCATTTTTATTGGTTTATAGGAAGCAAAAAAAAAACAAAAAAAAACAAAAAAACATTTCCCTTTCCATTGTGCTTTATGAGTGGTCATAACTTTAAAATACAATATCTCAGAACTACCAAGAAAGCAGGTCGAACCCTTGAATTCTAAGGTGGTGTTATAGGCTCACTGCAATTTGAGGCAGGCAGATGACCAAAATATTAGTAATATTGTGAATGCTGTTTTAAAGAATTGCTCATTTTGAATATGAAACAGAAAAAACAGAAAAGGATATAAAGTGATACTTGGCAGATTTGTGGGTAATTTTACAGTCTGTTCATATTTGTTCTATACGGCAACTAATACATTTGTGTTTTACATTTCTTGGTTTGATATAATATTGTCAGAATATTGTTACTGGTTTATGGTAAAAATTGTACATTATAACCTTATCATTTTGTCAATATCGCCCACTGCCATGGGTTAGATCCTTGGGTAGGCCAAATCTGCATGTCCTTCTTGTGTTTTTTTTGTATTCTTCTTGCACTAAAAAAATATATGTAGATGTTGTACACAAGTTAGCAATAGCTCTAACAGTGTAACTCTTACTTTGCACTTTGCAAAGACAGAAATAAAACATAATTCCTTGAGAGCTAATAGAGAGGCTCGACCATTTCCACTATGGAATCTAAACTATCTGAACTCACAGTTGTTTACATTGTACATTAAATAGATTTACAATCACGGTTATCAATGTTACATAAGAACTTTCCAAACTTGCAGCATATTTAGTCATCTGTTCATTGCAAGAGTTGTTTGAAATGGAATTATCATTCTATATTTATGTTTCTGCCAAAAGCTGGCCTGTCTCCATTAAACACAGGCAGTCAAAGGTGTCATGTGTCATTTGTGCATAGTGGATAATATCTGCATACATTCCATTTACATTATTGCATCTCCTCCTTTCTGTGTTTGTGTTAAAATGTTAACATTCAGGTTTAAAGTTCTAAACAAAAGGGTTGTATGGCCTAATCTTTAAAAAACAAAATAATTGTAGTCCATGTAAATAGGTAAAATTTATATTGAAAAACTATTACAATACCAAATGTGTAAGTAAGTTGTTTTGTTGTTTTTGTTTTTTGTTTACTTTTAATTCTACTACATTTTTCACATTTGACTGAATGTGTGTTATGATTTAAAAACCTTTGTGTTGAAACTTTCCAATCCCAGGTTCTCTGCTGGTTCGGTGAGCAGAATCATGTTTATGCTCTCCAGTTTGACTCCTAATGTAGCGACTTGTCATGGCTCTGCTCAGTGAAGGTCTCTGCTGCAGAACATTGTGCCCCACTAATTATTCTCATTAGACCGTGACCTTGTGCTTTGTTGCTAGGAAACAGTCTGTGTCCAGTCATGTGACATTTGTGCCCTTTTATTGTCCACCGTATTTACCAGCTCCATCTATCTCTAACTAATCCATGGACCAGATTGTTCCGACACATGGCATGCTGGATCAAACCCTCCTGTGTGCAGTGTGCTGTGACTCATCGTAATGTTGTGGCCCCAGTGACTCTGGTGCATTCTTGTACATGTCACAGACAAAGCAGAGACTGAGCCGACACACCAAGTAAAAGTGGAAAACGACCTCATCCAGCCCACTGTGACGTAAGCATGTGTAGTCTACTGATTGCATTGCCACTCTTGTTACAAAAAGCCCCAAACTGATAAGCCAACTGTACAAAATTACATTATGTTAATTAGATGATCCCAAAACAGTATTAGCACTATAACACTAACATTGTTTCATGTTTTACCTGTGTGGGTTTCCTGACAGGTTGTCCAGGTGGAGTTTTTATTTATTGTTTTTTTTTTTTTTTGGATCCCCACTCCTGGGGTCCTGGGGTCTACGAGAGGAACATCTATAGCCCACTTTTACTGTTATAAAGCAATTGATTCAGTTTTTTTGTTTTGTTTTGTTTGTTTGTTTGTTTTTCTTACACAAAGGATAGGCTATAGCACAGAGGTTTGAAGATAAACATATGCATTCTTGTATTATTTTAGTTTATTTTTTGTTTTGTTTTTTGTTGTTATTATTTATTTATTTTTACTATAGCCTAGGGTAGGTGTCTGGATGATAAATAATCCTAATGATTGCTGGGCTTTTGCCTGTACTAAGTAGACCTACTCTTAATAAAGCATTGGTGTGAATTTGAGTATGACATAACTCCAGGCCCTGCATCCCGACTTCCCTCAGAGCATCCTTTTCTCTCGCCTGAAGCTGGAAAAATTGACACCGATTAAAGCCCTGATGCCGCAGCGGTGACATCACTCCCAGATGAGGGCGCTGCGTCCTGATTGGAGCGCGCTCTCAGCCAACTAGAGCGCGCACGCGTAGGAAGAGTTTAAAACATTTCGGAAAAGTGTCGTAAAGTGATCAGAACGCGTCATACGCACGCCACAGTGGACTGTTCGGGACTTTGGAGCGCGTTAGCCCGGTTTGGACTGATAGCTGCCGTAATCTGCCGTTTCCAAGGCCTCCTCCGTCAGCCCAGCTCCGCATTGCACAGAAAGAGAGCGCAGCAGCATGTCTACACACTTCAGGAGCGGCCCATCCTTCGGCCTGTCCGCGGAGGTCAAGAGCAAGGTACGAGGGGACACTGGAGGACCAAATGTGAACTGTGTTACAGTGTTTGCTCTGGGGAACTAGGGACATTTGAGTAGGCTAGTACAATACCTGCACCAAAACGCAGAGTTACTATGTCCATGGTATTAGACTAGAGATAGACATTTACATGAATCCTTTTCCTTTTGGGACAAATAAAAATCTAAAACCCCATACATAGTCTAATTGTATTGCATAATGGTGTAAGCCAAGACCTTTGGTGTGACAGAATCCAGTCTCCATCACTTACTTGTATGTATCTTTATGGAGACAAGCAGACCAGGCCAAGTCAGATCTGTGTCTTTGAGCTATAGAATTTAATGTCCCTAATGTGAATTTAATGCAATGAAGGATATAATTAGAGTTGTCAAAAGTATCAGTACCCAGATACTTATCAATGCTAAAATTAATCAAAACTCCATACTTATTTCAACAAGTATTGATACAGAATTAAATGCTTAAATAGAGAACAGGATATCTTTAATTGGTTATTTTAAGGTAACCAGAATTATTATTAGTTAAAAGTCACATTCTATTCCACATGTTATTGTGGAATAAAAAAATTGTTTTGTGTATTGAGTCTTTTCCTGAGTATCAAAATTAAGTTTTTAATTTGAGTATTGTGACAACTCTGATGCTAAGTAGATGTGTTTGAAACTATGCTGGAGAACATTCCAGGCAAATTAGTGACATCTCCACTGAGACAGATTAACTGAAAAGTTACATGTAACGAAAAGTAACATGTTTGTGAAAAGTTCAGGTTAATTTGAATTTGAGTTCAAGTTATTAGTTATGTCAGTGTGTATTCCTCTTGGATGTCAGAGATCAGACAGGTCTGCTCTAGCATCTCTTTGATTGCACTCGTGTTTTGGTGTCTTCCCTGAATAATAGCGTCTGTCAGCACTGCTTTAATCACACTGTATAAACGCACATTCCTGTCACTGGTCCGATTTACCTCTCAGCAGGCTCTTAGTCGCCGCTGCTCTGGCCCAGGTCTAGTGCTTATTATATGTTGCTCGATTATGTAAACAAAAGAAAATGTGCAGTGGTCTCTGATTATTGACTAATTTCCAGGTAACATGAACTAAAGCTTAGAGAACAATAGGGCCAGAACCTATACATATAATAGGTGGAAGTTGGTCAAATCAATGAAGAATGGTAGAATGAGTGAATTATCTAAATGTTAGTCATGACACTTTTCCTGTATGTGTAAGACAATAGAATAACAGTTTAAATTTTAAACATGTCGTTCGATTTAGTTTTGTCAGTAGTTGGCATTTCTTTGAATCTTACACACAAACTATATAATTCTAGTATTTCTAAACCATTTAGGAGGAGGAGGTGGCAGTGAAGGAGACTAGTCTACTCAAGCTAGACTTTTTTTACTTGGGGACACTAAGTAAACATTGGTTGACATTTTACACCTGTCCCGGGATGAAAAATAGCCCTCAGGCTAATTCTGGCATATTTACATGCAAATGTTTATTAATGTGCATTGTCCCTGAAATAAATAAATAAATAAATAAATAAATAAAATAAAATATCTAGGTGAAAAAACTACACTATGTAGAACAATTAATTCAAAATATAATTGAGTTAGTTAGTTGAGTAAGTAAATGATCTGCTGTGCCAAAAGTGTTTTTTAGAAAAAAGGAGGGTTTCACAGACTCCAAACTAGTCCAAGTCTTCTTCATTTGTAGTGTTAAAAAACAGTTGCCAAATGTTTCAAAATTATATCTCAGAATGGGAGGAGTAACGAAGAAAACGTTACAGTAACAGTACAGTAGGGGCCATATAATGATTGTTATAGCTTACAGAATCTAGTGGAATACGTAGTTAACGCTTGAGTCTGACTGGCACTCTTATTTTGCTACATTGACATATGTAAGCTATTGCATTGCTGTAATGTCCACATATTCTTTAATGTCGTAATAGTTAAGTAGCAGCAAGAATGTGTGACTGCATTCCAGGCGTGTGACTTAGAGCAGTATGGATGCACCAGGACACTGTCAGGTACATGAGCCCAGTCCCCTGCCTTTTAAGGATGCAGCAGCCTCCCCTCTGTGCAACGCTCTGTAAACAGTTTACATGGACTTCAGGGATGACAAAACATTGTCCTGACACAAAGCAGGCGCATGGGACAGTGACACTCCAACTGTGCCAGCGCTGTAATCCAAATAATATCTACACCAGCATTGTGCCATCTCAATAATCTCCCTTTTATGGTTTGCTTTAAACAACAGTATGCAGGTCAACCTATTGTGCTTTAGCTTATGTGTGAAATGTGACAAACCCCTTTTACATTTTACACATAGTTATGAACAAGGCAATATTATTTACAGCTTCTAAGTTACTTAAAGTTGTACTCCATAAATTTTGGTGAAGGATCTGCCACCTGCTTGTCTCCATGGATATTTTATAGCTTTGTCTGGATTGTTCCTGAGTATGGCATTAAATTTATCAACATATCTTTCTCCATGTGTTTGGCTAGTGATGCTTCTCAAGGTACTGGTACTAATAATGAAAACGCCTGCAACCGAAGACATTCAAGATAGACTTTAATGCCATTCTGTGGAACATTCCTGGCATCATTGACATCTCTATTAAGTCAAGCAGGTAGTAGACCTACAAAAGTTACATAGTGAACCTATAAATTAGATAAATTAGATATAAATTTGTTCATATGAACATACAAAAGCTACACACTTCTTTTAAAACATTCAGTCAAATGATTTGATAAACATACTGTACTGTGTATTTGAGTATTTGTGTATTTCGCCCCAGGCAGCCATCATGGGAAACACAACAGAACTGCACTTTGAGGAGGTGCACTCCTCACCTGTATATTTATGACATAGTTTATTGTGACCTAAAAATGGTTTAAAAGTCAAAAGCACCTTGGTAAGTGGCCACTTTTATTTTGGCTCTTCTGCCTGTTGGCCACTCATTGCACTTTATATCACGGATTCACTTACACACACATTCATACACCAATATACACAGACATTATCAGTCAAAAGTTTGTGACCACTTTTCATAAATTTTTCTTTATTTCTATGATTATTTACATTGTAGATTCTCACTGAAGACATCAAAACTATGAATACACACAGAAAATAACTCAAAATAACTCAAAACTTGTTTTAGATTAAAATAATTTTTAAAAGACACCCTTTGCCTTGAACTGCAGTTTACATTTTTGGCATTCTTTGACCTTGACATGGCAAGTGGAAACCGTTTCAGGTCACTTCATCAAGAACCTCATTGAGAGAAGGCTAAGGACTTGCAGCGCTGTCAACAAAGCAAATCTTTTTATTCTTTGCTATGTAATTCCATATACAGTATTTTGATTCATCAATTTCATGTCTTCCATATGTCTATAACATGTAGAAAGTAGTAAAAACATAAAGAGAAAAACACTGAATGAGAGTGCGTGGCCAAACTTTTGACTGGTAGTATTGGAGGCAAGGTGGTTTAGTGTCTTGCCACTAATCTTTGCATCCATGAATTAACACTTGCTGAACTGCCTCCCATGTGACTAGACTTTTGCTCCCACTAAAATGTGTTGAAAAGTTAATAAGTACAAGCACAGTTGTGGCAGCAATGTCTATACCGTTTGCTTCTGCTCATACTACACTAGTATTATAGAAATGAATTTCTGTGTACACCATGCCAATTGACTTGTAATACAAAACTAGTGTCTGCTCACGTGGGGTAGAAATGTAAATTTGAAATCAATGCCTGGAATTAAAACTGTCTATATTGGCCTTCCTTTATCAGCCATGTTCAGCCTGAATAGTCACTGTATAAGGCCAGGTTTTGAGCAAAGCCAGGAGAGTGAGAGAGAGAGTAAGAGAGGGGGAAACCTGAGCGGGTCCAATGAGGGGAGCGAGTCAGGCAGGACAAGATGATCAGAGGGAGGGAGAGAGGGAAAGAGAGGAGGAGGGAGAGGGGGTGATGTTTGGGAAAGCATTTTCTCCCTAGTTTGGTGTGATGGAGTGGAGGCTATACAAACCCTTTGAAATACATGCTTTTGTTGGCCACTGATCCCAGACTGAGAGGACTTATCTGCAGAACATTTACAAGTATTCCATGTGTGTGCACGTGTGTGCGCGTGTACATTACTGGACAATAAGGGTGTGTGGTAGGGCTGAATGATTTGGAAAAATATCTGTTATTGCAATTTTTCTGACAATCATTGCAATTGTGTTTAGACTTTGATGCCTTGTTTCACATTCATATTTGAACCACATCCAGGAATATTAATATCTGAGTGAAGACTGAAATATTAAATGTTTTAGTCTGACTTTGTAGAAAGAAATTTGACATTTTTTGTGTTAAATGGCAGTGATTAAAAGTCTGTATTGTTTATGTTCAGGAAACTATTATTTATTGTGTTATATTGCCCTGTCCTAAGTAAGGATGTCAGAATTAATTAGTTTTACAATTAGATATTACTCCTTAACTGAATGCCCTCTCCAAGGTAAAAAGTGTCTACAGGTCACAAAAAAAGTATATTATAATTTACAGTAAAAAAAAAATGAAAGCACTTTTGTGTAGGACCACGACAGTGAGGCTGCCATGTGTCTGAGCAGGAATGCCACTGGCCTTTTTCATTTCTCCTGTTATTTTTATACCCCCACATCTCTTCTGTTTTATTAGCCAATATGGTCCACTGCTCCATACACAAAAGATTGTCTTTCCTTATGAGAAAGGAGTTATTTTAGTCGCAAAATCCTCCATATGAAACCAGACATTTCCTAAGGCAAGCTGTGTGTCTATGTGGACGTGCAGTACTGTACTAGCCGAGTAATGTTTTTGAGCGTGTACATGCTTTTATTTGTTTAATTCTCTTGTGCTCTTTAGGGTAGGATATAGGACAGGCAATTCATTTCTTTATAGGCCTATAGAAAAACACATTGTGTTCAGATTCAAAATACTGTACTGAAAGTTCATCCAGGCCTCCCAAAAGAAAATACAGGAATATTTCTAAATTAGTTCTATAAAAATGCAGAAACAAAATACAGAAACAGGAACACTAAATGTGTGTAAGTTTTAATATGTGCTTCATTGGAGTCCCTTATAATTCTTTACTGATATGTTGTTACCCTTTATTACCAAAATACTTTAAAAAAACAAAAAAAAAGTGGAAATGGGTCTTATTGTCTGACAATAATACCTCTGCACATCTGCACCAACATCATTCATCTTGTAATCCTCCTTGACCCCTTGTGAAGATCTTAAAAGGTTATATAGATGATGGCTATTGTGCATTTTTATAGAAGGCAATATTGAAAATATAGAATTAACGGGAACATTGAGTAGCAATAATGCTATTATAACAAAAAGCAGAAGTGTAAATTCAACCATTTCTCCCCCTGATGCCTGTCAGTCAGTCAGTGCATGCTACCAATCATATATTGAGTCATTAAGTCATCTCCTCTACAGCAGCAGAACTACCAGCCACCTCACCTTCCCTATGCTTCACTACTAACTAGCACGATAAAATCATACTCCTACATCATTTGTGTGCCCAAGTTTTAATCTATTCAATAAAACTACTCATTACACATCAGATATTGTGTGTGTTTAAGTGTCTTTGAACTGTATTGATTTTATTTCTCAGCTGGCTGGAAAGTACGACCACCAAAAGGAGGAAGAGCTTCGGTTGTGGATTGAGGAAGTGACCGGTCAGAGGATTGGGGACAACTTCATGGAGAGTCTCAAAGACGGAGTGATACTATGCGAGTAAGTGTGCTCTTGGCATCTTAGTATTTTATTTCACCATAAAATAAAATAACTGCCTGTTTATAACATTATCAGCTTCACCAACCTTTCTATCTGCTGCCCTTTTGTAGGCTCATAAATGCTCTCCAGCCTGGCTCTGTGCGAAAGATCAACCACTCCAATCAAAACTGGCACCAGGTACAGCACTAGCACTACGGGGCACAAAGAGATGGGGCTACTGTTACTTTTCTGGGACAGGCTTCTTTACTGACACTGATAAACTTATTATCTGCTTTTAGTGCTCATCATTTCAAAGCACATTCATTTTACAATTCTGTTTATGGGCCCTTTACAAGGCACAAAACATAAACAAGGATTTTAATAGATAGACTTGAAAGCCCGGTGAGAATTCTCATAGGGATAGTTCTTGGAGAGCTCATTTAAAAGCCTATTTCTGGGATCTCACACACAACAAGGCATTTATCAACCACATAAAACACAGCTATTCTTAATTGTTCTACTGTTTTGGACACTGTTGTCCTTTTTACAATGTGGAAGTGCAGTGTAGCAAATGTTAAATTGATGCATGCATTTTACAATACAAAAATACTGATTATATTATGAATATGAATGTTATTGGTTTATATGGTCAGGACAGTATAAATAATTGAATATATGAGATGCATGTAAACACATCAAATTATTGCCATGGGCTATTACACTATAGTTAAAACATTTTCCAAAAGTATTATACTATAAAAGTAAAAATATTCTGTCCTGTTTTGGAATCTAGAAATAGTGGCATTCACATATTGAATGAACTATGACAAGAATTCCAGTCTGTACTGTACTCATACCACAATAACCAAATATTCCATTTTCTTCAACTAATTAGATTTTCCGCTTTCCTTTTATGATCAGCTGGAAAATATCGGGAATTTTGTGCGCGGCATCACAGAGTACGGCCTGAGGCCTCACGACCTCTTTGAGGCCAATGACTTGTTTGAGAATGTCAACCATACTCAAGTTCAGTCGACACTCATCGCTCTGGCTGGAATGGTGAGCATTGTCATCTACAGCATGAGGGTGAAATCCTATAAAAGCCTAATAGAAAAAAACATGCTACTTTTCATATTCAGGCCAAGTCCAAAGGTTTCCATTCCAAGTATGACATTGGAGTGAAGTACGCAGAGAAACAACAGCGGCGATTTGCTCCAGAAAAGCTCAGAGAGGGACGCAACATCATCGGCTTGCAGGTCAGACAAGTCATATGAATGAGTGGGATTTTTTTATATAGCCATGTTTAACTTTTAAGGAAACAGACTTAATTTAAACTGAGTGAGAAGGTCTTATTACAAACATTGGTATTTTTGTGTCTCTGTATTTTAAAAAGTATCTTGAAATGTGGCACTATATTTCATCTTAATTCATTGAATGTATATTTTACTATCCTTCTGATAATTGTACTGTGTATGAATTATTTTAAATGTATTTGGGCAGCACTTTGGGCAGCTTAAATTGTATTTTAAACGTGCTATATAAATTGAAATGAATTTCTCTTTAGATGGGTACCAACAAGCTGGCGAGTCAAAAGGGCATGACGTCCTATGGCACACGGCGCCATCTCTATGACGCAAAGATTGCAATGGACAATCCTCTGGACCAGTCCACCATCAGCCTTCAGATGGGCACCAATAAAGGAGCCAGTCAGGTAGGGCCTTGTGCTGTTAGAGTTTATTGAATTTACAATTAACCCTTAAGGACTTAGCACACTATGGACCAGTATAGCTCACCTAGACTTTTATTATTTTTTTAGCCATAAAAATTATGTTAAAAGAAGTATCAGAATTTACAGCATTTTTTCACACAACTACTTGTATTTTACACATCCATCCGTATTTTTTCTTTTACGCATCAAATAAATGACTGGGAAAATCCCTGCTGCACCTGCCCTCTCATTCGTCACCTTCGAGGGACAACAGAGGCAGATTACCGTAATGATGGTAAAATATTTAAATAGCCCCATGCCTCTGTTTTGAGATGCCGTTTGAATTTACATGAGAGCACGACTGGGCGCGGAGTTACGCTACTGGATAGTCCTCAACCGCGCTCTATCGGCGACGATATCATCCGACGCTATCGGGTTAATGGTGATTTATAGGTGTCACAATTTCACTGTGTGAATTGTAGCTACTAATACCGGATATAGGCATAAGCATGAAAAGGATAATCCAACATGTAAATCTGTCTTTCATCACACATTTTCAGCGCAATGACATAAAATTCTAAAATGAGTTTGTTGACATTCCTAGCCTAGTTAATTGTTATGATCTAATTTTTTCTGAATCACAATTTTTTTCAATAGTACCTTGATGTTACTGCTATAAATTACCATGAAACATTATGAACCCTATGTATTGACAGTTCCTTTCGTTCTTGTAGGCTGGCATGACTGCCCCAGGAACCCGGCGGCACATCTTTGACAAGAAGCTGGAGCTGGAGAACTGTGACACCTCCACCATCTCTCTTCAGATGGGCACCAACAAAGTGGCTTCACAGCAGGGCATGACCACCTATGGCCTGCCCCGCCAAGTTTACGACAACAAGTACTGCGCCAATCCCACCGAATACTTCTATGACAACGGCGACGCAGTGGAGTTTGATGGCTACAACCAGTACTCTGACTGAAGACCCCAAAATTTAACCCCTTTCTGCAGTCTTGCTTCAAACAACCCAACACCACTGTCACCGAGACTATTATTTGTCCGGCATTGATGTCATTGTTGATTCCATTCCCCACAGTTTTTCTTCTAAACAAGCATGTTGTTTGTCTTTCCTTGAGTAAAAGAAAATGGTGGTTTACATTTATAAGAAAATTGGCCAACTTTTTGGAAAAATGCCTTGACAATTTGTATTTCGGTCAATATTATCCAAAGAGATGTTTTATAATTTTTGCTATTTATAAGTTGTTCTAGTGCTTTTATTTTTGCCTTTTAGGGAGTTGTTTTCTTGCCACATTCAAGTGAAATGAATGCTAAGTGGATAAACGTTTCATGGCCATCTTGGTGCTAATGAGCTTTTTGTATTTGCAGATTTATGGTAATTTTTGTATTGTAAGAACCTGCGTTGGCTTTCTCTATGCTCACCTGCCGGCTTTAAAGTGATTCTATTTGGCAGGGCAAGATTTATGATAGTTTTGTTCAGCTTATTGAGGGATATTTGTTAAAAGATGGGGGAAACCAAATGCTTTTGACATTGATTGTAAGTAATACATTATGGTTTTATTGTATGTTTAGTTTTACATTTTTGCTCTTCTTGCCATTGCTACCTAGCTTCTTCACTTGTGTGTAATTAACAGCAAAGACAGAAGATTGAGGTGTGACCAGAGCATGGCAGAGGCGCATATGTGTTTCTTGCTTCATACTGTTGTTAACCCACCGAACGACTTGAATGTATTGTGTGATGTATTTTAGGGCTGAAGCTCCCCCTGGTGTTAATTTCCACAATGACAATACTGTGTTCTTTGCGGCAGAGATCATTTGAGGTTTGAAACTACAACTAAGTTGTTGTTGTGCGCCATCTAGTGTTGTGAGATAATTCTTGCCATTCTTTGATTTTACTAAATTAAATAACATTGAAATTTTAAATACGATTTCATAAAACTTAGATTTTTCTTCTATAAATTATATATAGATTTATTGTATATTGCTTGTTTTTATTCCCATAATTGTGAGAGAAACTTTATGTAAAATGTATTGCAAATGATTCATCTTTGGTATGTCTGTCACTAAACCTGGCATTTGTGCAATAAAACACTTCAAATATAAAAGTGGATTCTACTCTTAATCTTTTAATCATTACTACAAAATTCAGTCAGTTTGTGAAAAAGAAATGTGTAAGTAAAATGATTTAGGGGAAAATTGGACAAGACAAAGGTCTAAAAAATGCATTGGCAAGGAATGTGAGTACATCAGTGATTATCAAATACAAATGCATAATTGTCATTTCGAAGAAGATTAAAAAAAAGACCTATATTTGTGTGTTCATACCTAAAATGTTATAAATACCTGTGAATGTAAAATGCACATGGTTACGAAGTCTCACTTTCTAATGAGGTAAATCGTCATGGAAACTTGTACTTCCTGCGTAAATATCCATGTGCCCAATCACAGACAAAGTAGGAAATACAGCTGATTCCCTGGACCTGAGTTTAGTTTGGTCTGTACAGGTCGCAGAGACAAGTCAGGAACAGGTGAGACAAGATTTAGCCTGATCATGGTGTGAAATACACAAATGTGAACTGAGGCAGTGCTCTGATCCATCAAATAAAACCAATGTAGTTGCAGGTCTGTTGGTTTGCTACATTGTGACCAATACATGTTGTGGATTCTCAAGACTGGATCAGCAGTCGGGCAAAACTCCAACAATGAAGTTGAAGGAAAGCGTCACTATTGATTGGCTGCTTCACAGGCATCGATCCAGTCACTGTAGACATCCACTGGTTCTGACAGATCTGCACATAACATGGTCAAGGTATTTATTTTAAAAAGCACAAATTAAATATGTTAAAGTCAGTCCAAATAACATATTTTAAGTCATTTACTTGACCAATACTCTTGATACTCTCACTTGCACTGTTTTTTGTATTGCCTTATGATTTAGAAAACAAAATTTAGAATATGTAGATTTTTGTATTTGGACACCTACTACTATTTATATTAATCAAATGTACTAAATTGCAACTAATACCATATGCTTAATATATGTGATATCCAGCTAAAGCAGCAAAAAAAAAAAAATAATAATAATAATTAAAAAAAATAAAAATAGCTATTTAGTGTCACTTGACTCATTCAACACATTACATAGTTTAACTTTATTATCTATATTGATGTATTATATGGTCCATAATATCAAATATACTTTCTTGTCTCATGCATTAATTTCTATCAATTTAATTATAAAATAATTACACAACATAGCTCTAAAATTATGAGCAGAACTAACTCATAATGACAACTTGACAGTAGTAAATAGCACATTCAGCATACAGTGTGAAAAGGATACATGTTATAGGGGTCTGAAACTCCTCCAAACATACGCTACATGATATAATTCCTGTGTTTCGAGTTCTCTCCCTGAAAAATAAAACTAAAAATAGATTACACATTTCTTAACTGATATTTTCACTCATCTAAACAAACTAACATTTTCACATCACAGGACTTCTCGTGATTGCAGAAGGGACAGGTAAACTGGGTGTCCAGATTTCCAGTCATCTTTTTCTTGGGAGGGGGCTTTCTCTTTGACTTTCTGCGACCCATCCTAGAGTGATAACACAGAAACATTCAACACAGAAACAATCAACATGGAAACATTCAAATGCAGCCAATGAAAATGGGTTAAACGGGAAAGAGCACCGAGATAAAAGTTTACTTTGGTGAACACTCTATTGGAAAATTATACGTAAAATAGAAATAATTATATCAATGAACCAAAACAGCTACAGAATAAACAACGCTAACTTCGAGCTAGCAATCTATAACATCGTGTTGCATAATGACAGAGTATGGAATATGTGTGGACAGACAGAGAGAAAACTGCATTATCGTGCATAATACAGACAAATGCTTACAATGATTACCTGGAGTTTCCTTTCTGGTGTTATAGAGCACTTATAAACGCAGGAAAAGGATGCTCGGTCCTCGGTGTTGCTCCGTTCCGCCGGATGATGCTGCGGCGCTACTAACGTCGCGGCTGATTGGTTCGTAGGAAATCAGGTCGGTTTGTGATTGGTTCACAAATATGCCTACTGACAAATCAAGCCGCTGAATATTACAATAGCAATCGTATTTTGTCTTAAACTATTTTGTCTTAAACTATGTGTAAATGGTAAATAATCGTAAGATGCACACCTCATGAACATGCAAATTTTTGTTCTGTCCTTTTACTTTCACTTTCTCCATTAGGCAAGGCAAGTTCATTTGTATAGTACAATTCGTACACAAAGTAATTCAAAGTGCTTTACAGAATAAGACAAACATTAAAATCACACAAAACAAAACATAAATAATCACACATAATTATCATAAAATTAACATTAAAACAGAAGAGTGAGGTATACTAACCTTTATAAAAACCCACTCAGTCGTATCCACAGCTAAAAACAACTGTTTTGAGCCTGAATTTAACCATTGTCAAGAGGCCTGTCTCACATCTTAAGAAAATTGTCCCAGGTTTAACTGCATATATTTGAAAGACTCCCCATGTTTAGTCCTGACTCTGGGCACCAGCAGGAGGCCAGTCCCTGAAGTCCTCAGAGTGTGAGATGGTTCATGTGGCACTAACATGTGGGAGATGTACTTTGGTGCCAGGGCATGCAGAGACTTATACACAAGTAGAGCTGCATTAAAGTCTATTCTCTGAGCTACAGGAGCCACTGCAGAGACCTGAGCATAGGACGCATGTGTGAAGTACTTCCTGGTTCTAGTCAGGACCCGGGGAGAAGTGATCTGGATGTACTGCAGCTGTGTTAAGGCTCGTTTGGAGAGAACGGTGAGTTTTGTGAGAAGCTGTGCTATAGCCTAAAATCTGTTACAGTAGTTAGAAAATTAGGACAATATCCTATATCGATGAATGTGTATATGTCTTTGAAGCGTTCGTTTACTATGTGCTTTACAGCGCCACGATTGGCTTGTTGCTCTCGTGTGGGCGGGATTTTGTTTCAAAACAATTGACCCAGGAAGTAGCGCTGTGTTGAACCTTGTTCCATTTAACTATTTATTTACGTGCATTTCAGTGTTGGACATCGAGGAGAAAGAAACCCCGAGGTAAGTGTGTTCTGGGACTGTCTCTGTGCCTTTGAGCTCGTATAAAAATGCATTTTGTTGTTGTTTTTGTTGTTGTTGTTGTTGAAAATAGTTGTGGGTAACATTCAACGATACATCCATTAGTAGCCAGGGCCTGCAGACCACTTGTGTGCGATACATATTAGACCCTATTGATGTTTTGAGTAATACATTTGTAATGTCAGAATTACCGTAACTATTTTCCACGCAACTATATACGTCATTTCTCTTATCTCACTGGACCACCTCACCTCTCGTCTGAACCACCCACCCCAGCTCTTTGTGCCTGTGTAGTTTGCAAATGCCAATGGAGGCTAGCTAATTCCAGAATGTTTGCTCCACTATTGGCTAGTCATTTTTCATTTGTTCAAATTAATCTAAAATTATGAATACATGTGTTAGTGCATGTTCTTGAGTGATATAGATATTAGTTCCACTAATTCATAAATGTTGAACATTTCTATTAGAGCCAAGAACTCACTGTATTAGCACAAGAATCTGCAGTTTAACAATATTAAATAATTAAGTTATTAGCCTGTAGCTCGCAACCCAGCCCCAGATAAGCGGAAGGAACTGGATGGATGGATCCCCATCTGTATTACTATAGAATGTTGTTCTGTGCAGAAACCCAGAAACAGAGTGGACAGCAGTTGGTTGTAGTGGGTTTTGTCATTCAATCTAAGGGGCATCTGCTGTAAACAAAAAAAACAAACAAAAAAACAGTCCACTGGTCATAAAAACATGTTGATGAGAATATGATAAAATGGCTGGAATGATTTGGTAGAATACAAATTAAATGGCTCTATAAAGTGAGTTGTAATAGTAAATGGTTAATGATACAATGATTTTAGTTATTTACAGTGTCCCAGCCATTGGAATGAAACAAGCATACAAATGTATGTGTTTTTATTTTTCCATTTAGCACATTCCCACTGTAAAAACAAACCAACAATTACATTTTTTTCCCCATTTCAGCTATGCGCTAGGATTTTCACCATTCAAATTTAAGGAGCTCTGGGAACAACAACATCAGGAAGTTACCATAACGCAACCGCTACTTTTCAAAGTCCTTTACATTATTTTTTATTCTATGCTTACTTTACATGAGGCCACATGGCAACTGAGGGTGAACCCACAGACCTGATGAAAGTCCTACACCTGCTCGTGCTGTCATTCACCTGGGGCATGCAGCTTTGGGTCACATTCATTGCTGGTAAGTAGTAGCTTAGTAGTAGATGAATAGATTAATTAGCACTGTTTCATTGACTTTGACTAACTTCCTCTTTAAATATGGTTAGGTTTTGTCCTGGTGCGGCAGGTTAGTCGGCACACCTTTGGCCTAGTGCAGAGTAAACTTTTCCCTCCATATTTCTACTGCTTGCTGGGGAGCAACTTCATCAGTCTGTCCATGTACGCTGTGTACCACCCCAGAGAGCTGCTGGAGACCCATGAAGCCATACAGGTAAATGTAACTGGGCATGGTAACATAACATCTTAGCTACGAGCTTGTAGAAATGTCTATTTTAAAGTAGTTCTGTTTCAGTAACAAATTTGATATAACATTAATATTGAAACTACTTTATGCCACTGACAAAATAACTCTATAGCAGGATATTCTCAGTGAACTCTTTTCTAAATGTATAACATCGTAAAAAAAATAAAAAAATAAAATAATAATAATAATATTAAAAAACACAACAAAACGTAGCAGAACAAAACGTAGCAGAATGAAACCCCGTATAATTACAGATATTGTTTTACTCTTGACAGCTCAAATCTTATCACATTAAAAATAATTACCCCACAAGTGCCAAGAAAAAATCTAGACATGATTAAATATAGAACCACACAGAAGATTCAATTCAGGTTTTATTGTAAAGCCCAATATGACAACAGCAGTTGCCTCTTTGGGCTTAACAAGATTATTGATTTAACTGTAACACCCCTACCCTTGAGTGGGCTCTGGTCCTACAGATTTGAACTTCATCTGCAAATGGATGCGTGTCAGTCCTGGACATCTGCTGTGCTGTGAATTGGAGCTCTTGGTCAAATAAGTCTCCAAGGTTCCTAACAATAGAGCTGGAGGTTACACTGACATTGTCCAGAGTGCCTTTCTGGTCAGATAGAGAATCTCACGGGCCTTTGGGGCCTAGTACAATAACCTCTGTTTTTTTGGGGTTAAGAAGCAGATAATTAAGTGTCATCCAGGTTTTTATGTCCTTCACATAGTCACTAAGTCTGTCTACTCGATCAGTCTGATCTGGTTTCATTGATAAGTACAGCTGTGTGTCATCAGCATAGCAGTGGAGGTTAATGCCATGTTTTCTGATGATATTGCTTAACTGCAGCATATAAAATGTGAACAGGATTGGAACGAATACAGAACCCTGCGGCGCACCTTAAGTTACCTTAAAACACGGTGAGGAGCTCTGGTTTACATTAACAAACTGGTACCTATCCGATATATAGGATTTAAACCTGCTGAGGGCCGCACCTCTGACACCTATGTCACACTCTAACCTCTGCTGTAGAATGTTGTGGCTGATGTTGTCAAACAGTGCACTGAGGCCCAACAGAACCAGGACTGAGACCAGTCCATTGTCAGCAGTTAATAACAAATAATTTGTTTCTTTAAATAGCGTAGCTTCTGCGCTGTGGTGAGCTATGAATCCTGATTGAAAAACTTCAAATAAGTTAGCCTGTAGGTGATGACAATACTGTTTAACTACTTAAACTCTTTCAAAGATTTTTGAGACAAAGGGAAGATTAGAAATGGGTCTATAGTTGGCTAAAAGATCAGGTTCAAGATAAGTTTTTTTTCAGAAGCAGTTTAATGACTGCATATTTGAAGGACTAGGGGACATAGCCATTTTCTAATGAGGTATTTATTATATTAAGGATAGGATCTATAATTAGAGAGGGGATTTCTTTGAGGAGTGCTTGGAATAGGGTCTAACAAACAAGTTGATGTTTTAGAGGACATGAGGACAGTAACCTCTGCTTGGTTGACAGCAGTAAACCTGTCTAGACTGCTTTCCAAATTATCATGCAAATGATAATTTTCTGTCATCATTTAGAGTACAATTTGAATGTTATTGAACAAACCTCCCAATACTGACTAACAGTATTTTTTCAAAAATAAAAACTTAAAATCCACTGTTCCAAATTATTATGCACAACAGAGCTTCAAACCATATTACTGTTGTAAAGAATTGAAAATGGTCATTTGTTTATTTTTCAATTAGACGCATTAGCATATTACTGAAATTAAAAGCTATTTCAATCAGAACATCTTAAGTTACATTTTAGGTTAAGTTACATTTTACCATAGGACCCCTTATTTGATAGGAGCTTCACAATTGCATCCCTTGAACATGCGAGTTTGTGAAGAGTTTCTGCATGAATTCTTTGTAGGATCAGAAAAGCCTCTCAGAGCTGCTGTTTGGATGTGAACTGCCTCTAAAGGTTCTCAATAGGGTTGAGGTCAGAGGAGGATGAGAGCCACACCATGAGTTTCTCTTCTTTTATGCCCATAGCAGCCAATGATGCAGAGGTATTCCTTGCAGCATGAAGGATGAAGATGATTTTGCTACGGAAAGCACAGTTCTTTTTGTACCATGGAAGAACGTGGTCACTCAGAAATTCCACATACTTTACAAAGGTAATTTTCATACCTTCAGGGACCATGAAGGGGCTGACCAGCTCTCTCCCCATGATTCCATGCCAAAAACATGACTCCGCCACCTCCTTGCTGATGTCGAGACTTCTTGGAACATGGTGGCACCAAACATTCACCACTCCATCCATCTGGACCATCCAGGGTCGCATGGCACTCATCAGTGAACAAGACATTTCTGCTTGTGAGCCTTGGTTAAGGTTGGCCTAATAATAGAAGGTTCATGCGTAACTTCAAGCCTCTAGAGGATCCTACACCTTGATGTTCACGGGACTCCAGAGGCACCAACAGCTTCAAATACCTGTTTGCTGCTTTGTAATGGCATTTTAGCAGCTGCTCTCTTAATCCGATGTATTTGTCTGGCAGAAATCTTCCTCATTGTGCCTTTTATCTGCATGAATCCGTGTGTGCTCTGAATCAACTACAAATTTCTTGATAGTACAATGATTGCAGTTAAGTTTTTGTGAAATATCTAAGGTTTTCATACCTTGTCCAAGGTATTCAACTATTTCATGCTTTTCAGCACTAGAGAGATCCTTTTTCTTTCCTATATTGCATGAAAATGGTGATTAATAGTGTGGAACATTCTTCTTAAATAGTTTTTCCTTTAATTGGACTTACCTGGCAAACTATTTGGCACAGGTGTCAGGTGTCTGAGATTAATTTCAATGACCCAAAGAGCCCTGAGACACAATACCATCCATGAGTTTCACTGGAAAACAAAAAAATTGACATTTATCACACTTGCATAATAATTTGGAACACAGTATAGTATCACTGGTGGTTTTAGGTGGGATACTAGTTTTATAGCTTGTTTTTACTCAGTACTAATTGTTTGAGTCATTTTATTTAATTTATCTCTAATGGTTGTGGTTTTGTCATTGTAGCTTGGCGTAGCAGGGATTGAGGGTTCAACTGCACTATGGCAGTTTGTCAGCTTGGTTACAGTGCTAAACAGAATCCTGCTGTTGTTTTTGTTTATGTTTATTCAATTTGAATAATATCTGGTTTGGGTCTAGCCTTCTTATAAGTCAATAGGCAGATTTTCCATGCCTTTAGGGATTGCTCAGAGTCTAAATGGCGCCGTGTACTCTAATTTTCTGACCTTTTGTTTTAGTGAGCACGGTTCTTCATTGTACCATGGGACAGGAGGTCTGGGCCTATTAGTCTTCCTTTGTTAATGGAGCTACAATATCAAGAGCACTTTTCAGGGAGTGCATAGATCTGTCAACAAACTTGGAATGAAGTAGTTGGACTAAAGCTCTTCTCAGTAGGGTCACATGACATGTCCCTAAAATATTGGCTTTAATATTTATTTGAACTTTAAAATAGATTTTTCATTATAGTTTTATTCTGTGGGGCAGGATAATCTTTAAGTATAAGTTGAAAGGTAATTAGGAAATGGTCTGATACTATGGGGTTTTGAGGGAGGACATTTAGGTCTACACCATATGTTACAGCAAAATCTAAGATGTGCTTCTGACTGTGAGTTGGTTTTTGGGTTGGAATATTGTTCCAGATATTTTTAGTCAATATAGTAAGTTTTTGTGACAAGCCACTCTAAAAGTACAATTTACAATTTTTAAAATCAAATCAAAGTGTTATTCTAAAACATGATACCACTATAGTCATATAGTAGGCATGCTATAACATAATGAACATATGGGACTATTAAGGGACTACAGTTTAGTTGTTTAGTTCAGTTCAGTTGAGGGTGCTAAGTTGTAGAAATCTGTCTCAAAATGTTACAGTTCTTGCTCACTAATAAGATTTTTGTATCTGTTTGTAGATGCTGCTGTACCTTGTAGCCCTGATCACAGCTGGTTTAAATGCTCAGTGGTTTGGCCCCTCCGGTACAGAAGTGATGTTCCAGATGTGGGAGGTGGAGAAGGAGCACGGATTAGGACAACAAATTGGACTGGGCAGCCAAAAGGAGGAATATGCCAAACTCAAAGAGAAAGACCCTAAGTACAGAGAATACAGGAAAGTTTTTGGGCGTTACCATGGGCTATCCTCTATCTGCAACCTGATTGGCTTCATCTGTGCCACTGTTAATTTAGTTTACACAGCTATGAATCTGTCCACCATATAGAAACAAAATAGACTTGATTCAGACATTATACTGCAACTGTGAAGTGGTACATTTATTTAGTTTGCTTTTCTTAATGATGTTTTAAAAGAGTATTGATTACCGGTAGCTATTTTTAGGCAACCCTATATTGTCATACTAGCAGAGGGCAGTATTTTGATGAAATAGAATTCAGTGAACTATTAGTTTTTAGGTCCAATACTAATAAAAAAAGATAATTTTAAATTTTCACCATGTTAGGTGTGTTCTATCAAAAATGACGACTGGAATCAATCAGTTAAAATCACAAAAGTTTATTCCCTGTTCAATGCAATTCTAATACAGAGCTCTGGGTCAGACCATTGTCCCTAATAGCCTATGTACACAGGACTTAAGACAGGCGCTCTGATTGCCTGCCTCTCCCTAGACCAGTGGTTCTTAACCTGGGTTCGATCGAACCCTAGGGGTTCGATGAGTCAGTCTCAGGGGTTTGGTGGAGGTCAAGACTCATATGATTCGTGGACTGCGAGCGTCTCTAGATTCTGGCCGTGTCCCAGTTCGACAAATGCACCCTTTAATGTGCCTATCGAAGTACCCGCCCAACTTAAATGAGCAGTTCGAACGGCATAAAAAAATGAAACGACATAAAAACTAAGAAAAGGAACAGACTTTGCTGTGAAAATGACATGAGAGTGGCCAAGAAGCCATGCATTTCTGAACTGGTCTCTCAAAGGCAACAGCAGAAGTCACACTGATTTGCAGTAAATATTCATTATTATTCTAGCCTGAAGGAAATTAGGTGATGGGTGTGTGTTAAAATGTTAAAAATAATAAATAGCTCATTATTGGAATACATGAGGTTAAACATTTTAATTATTTATTAGTGTGGTAGTATTAAAAAAGGTGATGTCTTTGTAAAAAGGTGTGTATGTAATTTGGTGTGAGTTCATGCATTGAACTGGTTTTATTCTTTGAACACAGTGATGTTAATGCATGGTTCATTTTGTGCACCAGTAAAACATACTTATGTCTTGAATTTGAAAAAAATAATATTTTATTTTTCAATAAAGAAGGGTTTGGTGAATGTGCATATGAAACTTGAGGAGTTCAGTACCTCCAACAAGGTGAAGAACCACTGCCCTAGACCCAGAGATAAAAAAAAATAACAATATGAATATGCAAATAATATGTTGAGAAGGTTCACGCCTTGGTTCCTCCTTCCGACCTCTTTCACTTCACTGTTTTTGACCTTGAGACATCTCCGGCTGCCTTATTTCTGTAAAGAGTTTCTCCAAAGCATACAGCTGCCTTCCGTTATTCAGAACACACAATGTTGCCTTTAAAGGGCACTATTAATTATTTCAGTGTTTAAGCATTAAAACAGTGTTTAAATCAAAGTGTAACTTCATTAAACAGTATTCAAACAGCTATATAAATTCAGTGTTTTGATATATACGTGTGATGCATCTAAGAAGCTTTATTACTTGATATATCCTTCAACCACAAGTGCTTTTGAATTATATTTTTGTGAGTTTTTGTGTCTTTTTCAATGTTAGTAGCAAAGAATGAAGATATTTTTGTAATTAAAGTTAGTCATTGTTTCAATATCAGGTCAGAGAGTGGCAGTAATATATTGACAATAATAATGACAATATATTGATGTTGAATAATCAAAAGGGATAAATGATGTCACATTGACTTTACAGGCTTGGCAAAAACTATGAAACTTTCACCTAACTTTAATATATGTCATAAAAGACAAATATTTTTGATCAGAAAAGAGAGTTGGTGTTGTTTTTCTTCTTCATCTTATAAAAATGGTACTGCTGCGACAGTTGTTTCCCCAGTCTTGCCTTATCAGTTGTTAGTAAAGTCATCCTTAAAAGTATTCAAATATCAGTAATCAAATTCATCTCATCACTGAAACAATTTTGTAGAAAAAAAACTTTGTTTCATTTGTCAGTATAGCTTTAAATATTGTTGTGATTGCATTTGTTTTTGATTGTGTGACATATTCTTATAATAAACTTTGAGAGATTGATTATCTTGCCTTTTGTACCACTCATGTTTGACAGGTGGATGATGGATTTATCATAAATAAAAAATCTACCTCCTTGAGAGTTGTCAGGGTTTAATTCAATTACCCTGAGTAGTGACACACATCAGATTTAGAGTGGCAAAAGAAACAGCAGGTCTCACACAGCTGATAGGTGAGGACTCCACTGGCTCTCAACAAACTCCATATAATAGATTAGGACTAATGGGTGATTTGTTCATCTGTTTTGACATGAGGTTTAGTCAAATGGCCTAAATGACCTCTATACTGTAAAACCAGGAAGGGTTATTAACAGTAAATTACAGGCAAATAGGCTGCCTGTAATTTACTGTAATTAAACAAACGGTAAAATACTGTTGGAAATTGGCCGTGCAGTGTTTGTGCCCTACTAATGTATGATGCTGCCAGCCAATTCATTTGTGCTGCACATTTATAATAATGTCCCTATAGTCAACAAATATCCTCCAATTTGACAATTGGTGGAGACTTTTGGCAGAGACTACTGTTCAGCAGTGGTGCAATATAACGAAGTAAAAGTAGTAAAGTACTGTACAAATTTTAGGTATCTGTACATTTTTAGGGGGATACTTTTTACTTTTACTTCACTACATTTGAGAGCAGTTATCTACTTTCTATCTAACTGTAAAAGTATTTTTTGTTTTTGTTTGAGACATGCTGAAAAGGCTGGGATTATTTTTTGAGCAAACAAAAATACACAAATAAAAACAGCTAGCATGTGTATAATTGCAGGAAAAGAAAAGATTCTTTTTAAATTCCTCATTTCCTTGTTCGAAGTGAAGCATGAGGAATTGTGGAAACAAATGAACATGGGTATATCTACAGCAGACCAGCTGTTGACACCAACAAAACTCAACAAACAACAAAACAACAAAAAAATAAGTAATGTCTGGATTATATTGCACTTTACAGGCCCAAACAGCTTCTGAAAGTGCTTTAAAATACTGTATTATTCATTCACTCTCCACTCTTGTCTACGTCTGTAGTCAGAGCTTCCCAGAGACTGAAGACAACATGGTTGCCATTCTATTGAAGGCGTGTGATGTGTCACACACAAAGTACACAATAACAGAATTAATTAACCTCGAGAATCTGAACTACCAACCTTCTAGTTACAAGCTTGTGAAATGACTTTGCATGTTACACCATTTTGAGATACAGAGATGGCTTAAATCTTGTATATTCACTGTTCATTCAGCCTTGCTATGTTACATATTGGGGTGAGAGCATATTGTTATAGTCTTAACTAGATATATAAAGCAAGGCGAGGCAAGTTTATTTGTATAGCACAATTCGTACACAAAGTAATTCAAAGTGCTTTACAGAATAAGAAGGACATTAAAATCACACAAATCAAAACATACATAATCACACATAATCATTGTATTAGCATTAACAGAGAAGAGTGCAGAATAAAAACCTTTCAGTCGTATGCACAGCTAAACAGAACTGTTTTGAGCCTGGATTTAAACATTGTAAAAAGTTATAAGTGTAGAAATATATTTTATGAGGTGGTCTCAAACCACTTCTGATTTGCATCTGTATCAAGCTAAAAAGTAAAATTGTTATTTATTTTTATTCTTAATTGCATTTTTCTAACTTTATTTGCAGATAATTTCCAAAATAAAGGGCCCATATTACATTATATTCTGATCTATGTGACACAACTCCAGGCATGTTTTTGTTGAGGAAATAACGTTCCTCATCAGAAACATACCTGGAGTTGTGTTTCGTTTTATTCACATGTTCTTCCTGCATATTTAGGAGTCCTTTTCACTGTGTTCTTAAACTCCATATATCTCTACTAAAATAATTTTTGATCATTTCAGCCCTGGAATTGCCAATCCCTACTGAACAAAATATAAAAGGTAGCTGAACAAAAGGTAAAAGGAGCTGTTAACTTGAAAACTACTGCTTCATGACATCAGAAAATGAAACAGAGCATTTTGAACTTTGGAGATGTAGACAGACTAATAATAAATGGTTACTCAAACATGTGTGAGTGAAACAAAACACCACTGGAGATGTTTTTATAAATAAGACACAATACATAGGAAAAGAATAAAACATCTGACTAGCTAGTATTAAATGGCAGGAAGAAGAGGTGAGTTTTCAGTCTAGTCTTAAATTGTGTTAAAGACCTGACAGGCAGAGAGGCTGTTCCACAGTCTGGGCACTGCAACAGAAAAGGCTCTGTCAATTAAAGCTCACAAGAGTCAAGTTTGCGTTTAAGATTTATTTTGTTTTTTTTATTTATTTATTTATTATTTTTTTTGCAGATATTCTTATTCAAAATTCTGCCTGTGTGTTAATTTCCTTGAAGACAAGGAGATCTTGAACAAGATCCATGATGGGAGGGACGGGGGAACCTGCATCTTCATTGGAGGAAGAAGTCCGGACATGTCAAATAGTCTATACATACCGAGTCTTTAGAACACATTTAAACAACATTTTCAGTGCATTTGACAGGTTTTCATGTTTTCAAAGTTAATATGTTATAGTCACTCAGTTGTCTTAATAGTGGGGACTTGTTTTGATAGAAAAATGTCATCAATATCACAAAAATACAGTGGCTTGCAAAAGTATTCATCCCCCTGGAACTTTTTCAGTATTCAGCCTCCCTAAGTCAATACTTTGTGGAACTGCCTTTTGCTGCAATTACAGTTGCAAGTCTTTTGGGGTATGTCTCCACCAGTTTTACACACCTACAGACTGAAATTTTTGCCCATTCTTCCAGGCAAAACAGTTCAAGCTCTGTCAGATTTGATGGAGACCATTTGTGAACTGCAGTTTTCAGATCTTGTCACAGTTTCTCAACTGGATTTAGGTCCGGACTTTGACTGGGCCATTGTAACACGTGAATATGTCTAGCTTTAAATCATTCCATTGTCGCAATGCTCTTTTGACTTCATTTTGTGGTTTACTCTCCGACACTCTCTTAACAAACTTCTGTAGCCCTCACAGCACAGCTGCATTTAGAGACAAGATTACACACAGACAAGACACACAGGTGGACTCTTTTTAGTCATTAGTTAAACATTCAATCTTTCCAAAATCATCAGGCAACTTCTAAAAGCAATTGGTTGCATTCAAGAAAAAGGGGGCTGAATACTTTTGCACGCTGCACTTTTAAGTTTTTTATTTTTAAAAAAATTGGAAATCTTGTGAAATATTTCCTTCCACTTCACACTTGTGTGCCATTTTGTGTTGCATTTTGTGTGTTGTGTTCATAGAAAATGCTAAGAAAATGTATTTAAATTTGTGGTTGTGTGTAATTTTTGTTGTAATCTTTTCACTGTAATGCAAAAGTTTTTCAGAGTGCTTAGTTTTATGTAACTTTAACCTGCTTAGGTGAATTATGTAACATTTTTGGTGGGGGGAGGGGTCCGTCACCTGCTTCTTTGTGGAAGTCTCATTTATTTATTTATTTATTCAATTACAGGTATTTTTATTGTTAAGGCACTAGTCCTCTCCTCGGTAGTGTTAATACAGTCATTGTGGTGTAGGTGTCAGCAGGGGACACGTCTCACTGAGACACAATGACTCTGCCCCACCCCCTGCCCATGCATGTGTGACTATGGCTCTCATGCAGCCTGAATCCTGTGCATGTACCATAACTTCTAGACTTAATACATTGTGGAGTATTCAATAAACATTATGTAAATGCTTGTCTTAGAAAGACAAAAAGGAAAATAGGATAGGAAACTGGTCATTTCAAAGAAAATAGGCCTATCAACTTTGTAGAACAACTGCTTTTTAAAAGTTGTTTTTTACTACTTTCTGTTGAACTGTATTTGACTTCTGGAGACACCAGGTTTAGGCCTTTAGGATGCAGGCCAGATAGTTCCTCTATAGTGGTCTGTTCACTGCTGCTTCTTATTTCACTGCATTGTTCAATTGCATAACACAGAGGGCAATGAGTTTCTAAGTTTTACAGTTATTTAATGTGAATAAATCACTTGGATGTCCTCACACTGCTTTAACCTCCCTCTTTATGTGGAAATGTAGATCTCATTTGATGTGGAAGATGGTTATGATGGAGCGCAGAGTGGATAGAGCTGATTATTCTAACACACACACTCTCTCCCTCTCCCTCTCTCTCTCTCTCTGTCTCTCCCCCTCTGTTCTCTCTCTTTCTGTGTGTGTGTGTGTGTGTGTGGGGGTGTGCGTGTGTGTGTGTGTGTGAGTGTATTATGGGCTCCAAATGGACAGCACTTCATTATTCACAAACACACACTCTCTCTCCCTCTCTCTGTCTCTCTCCCTCTCTTCCTCTCTCTCTCCCTCTCCCCCTCTATTCTCTCTCTTTCTGTGTGTGTGTGTGTGCGCGCGCGCGTGGCGTGTGTGTACGCGCGCGTGGTGTGTGTGGGGGGAAGTTAAAGTAGCAAACTAGTTTATATTTTTATATACAGTAATCTTTGAAATATGTTATTTCAGTGCAGAATAACCTAATAGGCTTCTAACGCTAAATCTATAGACCTAACGACATGAATTCAAACAAACTGCTGTGTGCGTAAAGAGGCGTGTGTGCAAGAGGTGTGCTCGTTTACGCATGCGCCAAAGCTATCCCGGAGTTGTGTGTGTACATTGTGCGTACATTGTGCAGAGTCCACGCTCTACACACCCCTCCCTCTCTCCTCTGCCCCTGTGCGCAAACCACATCCCCAAAACAAGTGGATCGAGCTGGAAAGGACATTCACCAACTGTGGCTGTGGTTTTGGGGCATACACGATCATCTTTTGCTGGCGCATTTGTCAAGAGAACTTTGTCTGGCATTTTACAAACAAAGAAGTGGACGAGCATAAAAGGCGAGAGGCGGAAACAGTTCGGATCACTTTAGCGCACTAGGGTAGGTACGCATCTTGCATCACACAGCAGCATATGCCAGCAAAAACTTCACCAGAAAAGTGCAGTCTCAGAAAAGACATGTCACCACATATGTATTTTAGTCTATAGTCGCTATAGAGCTAGTGAAAAAACACATGTCTATGTATTTGCATGCATTATATTTTAACAAAATGTAATTCAACTACCGTCAATTATCAATCTCTTCTTTTAAACAACTTTGGGAAATCTGTGTATGCATCTTATGACACTATTGTAGTGTACTATTGTGTAAAACTAAAATAAGCCAGTGATAAATGCATTGGCTACGTACATTACATTTTTAACAAAACAAAGCAAATATCCTTGTTAAAATGCTGTTGTAAACGAGCATGATTCAGGATTCAACATAATATATTTAAAATAGCCTATACATTGCCTATATGTTCCACAATAGTCAGTGAAATTAGTTTTGTGAAACACTTCATGTCTAGGCTACTTACTTTGTTTAAATACCTAAATAGGTTAACAATAAATTTATATATATATATATATATATATATATATATATATATATATATATATATATATATATATATATATATATATATATATATATATATATATATATATATATATATATATATGTATGTATGTATATATATATATATATATATATATATATATATATATATATATATATATATATATATATATAGTTTGGGTTTTTTTGTTTTTTTTTTTTTTTTGTTTTTTCTCTAAATGATATGAACTCTAGTAATCCAATTTTGTCAGTGCATAATTTTTATTCATGTAATTTCATTAGCACTGGTTCTCCAAGGCTTTAGTACTCCTTATTTTCCTTGTTCAGTATGCATGTATTTGTTTCTGTGTGGGGTCTAATGGGCGAGCAGATGTGATAGCGGCCTGCTAATCAATAGTGGTTGTTTGCCGGTCGCACTGGCTCAGAGTAACAGCTCATTGTGCCAGCTCACCAGCCTGGCTGCTCCACTGTATTTGTTTGACTGCAGATAATGCCACAAACCATAAAGGAGCTGATGATGTTGTGATGTGAACTGATATTGCACATGCAGCAGGTGGAGACACTATCAGGGTCATCTCATGTAGCAGTGCACAGTGACAGAGGCAGATAAAGGTGGTGACAATAGGACCACCAGCACGTAATTACTCTCTACATGCGTCCAGATGTACAAGATAGTGTGTCCTGGTTTGTCTCACGCAGGATGTGAGTTAATTAAAAAGGCCTGAAAAGACAACTACAATTAGGCCTGTCACGATAATTACTATATTGTTCAATATATGGCACATGGAACAATCATTTTTGGGGGGCAATATTTATCGTGGGCACTTTTTCTTTGCACTAGTGAGACATTTTTGGTTATTTTTTTCTGCAGATATGATTTGAGCTGTTTAAGGTTGAATTACGAACATAAAATAATTACTTAAATGTTACATTCTATTATTTACACTGCAAACTTACAAAAAAAAAAAAAAATTGCTGGATTTAACTACGCAAATAGATACGAGCCTCCTTTAGTTGGTCAGGTCTAGGTTCAGCAACAGTTTGTGCTCAAAGAATAAGGTCAGCTGACACCTGAATATACTGAATGACCAGGTTATTCCATCAATGGATTTTTTCTTCCCTGATATTCTAAGACACCAATACCAGGATTCATTGGGCACAAATTGTGAAAGAGTGTTTCAGGAGCATGAGACATCATTTTCACACACAGAGTCCAGACCTTAACCCCATTGAGAATCTTTGGGATGTGCTGGAGAAGGCTTTGTGCAGTGGTCAGACTCTAACATCAATGCAAGATCTTGGTGAAAAATTTATTCAGCAACAATGAATTTAAATAAATTTTGTGACAATGCAGAAACTTATTGAAACAATGCCACAGTGAATGAATGCTGTAATCAAAGCTAAAGGTGGTCCAACCAAATATTAGTATGTGACCTTTCTTTTGGTGGCGGCTTTTTTTTTTTTTTTTTTTTGCCAGGCAGTATATTTATTACAGCTCACATTTTTAACAGTATTGTACAGAAAATACTTTTTTGTGGATGATTCTGCTTCATGGTTTACACAGACAGTTTCATGGTTTGGTTTGAAAAGAAACTGATCGGCCTGTCAGAATCTGGGAGATTTTTTAATCAGTCAATAATCAATAACACATGTTCATTGCAATTTATTTTTGTAAAGGCCAAATCACAACAGTAGTTGCCTCTTAGGGCAAAACATGATAATTGATTTAACCAACAGAAAGTTAGAAAATCAACAATAATACAGAAACAGAACGAGCATCAATGAAATATAGAAATGTAAAGGTGTTTTTCAGCAATGGTTGAAAATTGGGATGTAATAACCATATTATTGTGATATAGTTTTATTATGGGTCGTCAAAATATATCATATTACAAGCCTCTGCCTAAATGTATTTTTTTTTAAATGCGTTTTGTTGCAGAATCAGCTAAAATCTGTGGGAACTGCATAGACCATGATCTTTTTCTCCATTTAATACAGAAAACGTGACTTTTATATCTTATTTCTTTGGAATATTATAGTAATGATAGCACAAAATGCTTGCCAAGAATTTTTAATAGAATAAATAGCATATCCAAAAATATCCTCTCCAAAATATATAATTAAATATCATACATCATGGGATAGTTTCTTATTGTGGCATTTGGATATTGTTATATGCTTATTTGAAATTGGTTCATATTAGGGGTGTGAAAACAGTGGACAAAGGTAATTTTCATTTGCAGTTGACTCCTTTATTGGCAATAGCTCTCTCCTCTTATATATTCAATGTCACTCACAGAAATACCTATTTATCCACAGAGGTACAAGAAGAAGAGGTTTGTGTGCTGATTCTGAAAATAGTACCCCGGATGTGGTTTGAGACATGAGACATCATTTTCTCATGCCAATCCATGTGTGAAAATGATGTCTCATGGTTTGAAAAGCTACCAGCCTGTGTTTAGGTGTTACTGTCACATAGTTGTACCCGACCATCCTGTGTTTAGGTGTTACTGTCACATAATTACTTCTATTTCCACCTGTAACATGTTTAGGATGAAGATCAACATATATGCAATAACTGAATTTAGCAACTTGAGTGAGTGAAATATCTTTAACAAAAAATATAATTTGAATCTTCATCTAAATGAGATTCTTATAAAACATAGCAGGCAAGTCTTAAGGCTTAAGTGAAGCTGAGGGAAAGTCAGAGGTAATGGAGTTTTGAGAGGGGGCATCATTGCTATGACACCCAGTATTTCTGCCCAGGAGCCTCAGGACATGTGACTCAGGATTGTTCAGCCATGTCGAGACAGATTAACAACTGGTTTTACTTAAACACTGGACTTTATGTAATTCCTTAAAGACACAGTGAGCACAGTTATGAAAGTGCTCTCTTTGTTACCCTCCTGTTGCAAGACTAACCACCATGCAAGTCAGTGCAAAGGAAGACACCACAATGAAATAGCTGGAGAGAAGTTGCAATTTGTCTAGCTGAAGGCGTTAAGGCAGAAACATAATGTTATAGCCTTTTGAGACAAAGGAGACAACTAGAAAAGCTGTAAGCTAGCTAACTGTGAGTTCAAATTGTTTAAATAATTGCATGGGTTCTGATTTGCAAAATTGTGAACATTCAAATATTTGATTTTATTCCAACCAATCTTACAGCCCTAATATGATTTCCTTGGGCGAAAATTCAGGCAGTTTTAAAATCTGTATACCTTACTTAGTACTCAAATTGCCTATCTCAGCTTTGAAGCCAGCAGCTATTATTTTTTGCATTATTTTAGAGCCCTTCACTAGTCTGGGTCTATTTACTTTCTTTACACATATGCACAATTTTAGGCTATAAAATGTTAAAGTGTCAAAAAGAAATTCAAAAGGTTGAAAAGTACTGGAAATTACTTGCCCAAAATTTTTAGCCTACAAAAAGGCCATTAATGCAATATTTGTTTTCAATAGCTACATAGAGCTTAACTGGTTTTGTGGTCTGGCAGCAGTGTAACACTATCTCCTAAATGTCAGCCCAGCTAACACTCCACATCCCTGCGTCCACAGGCCCTGGTCATGCCCTGATAGATAGATATCTCACTTTCAGCCGCTTCATCTGGACAGTTAAAAGCCCTGCAAACTGACTGGCCTGCCCGCTAATGGCTCTGCGTGGCAGCTGGGACCTGGTTGCCGCGGCGACACCTCAGGGGCGGGGCTTTTGAGTGTCTGAGAGGATAGAGCAGGCTTTTAGGTGCACTCTCGCTTTCACACCCACAGACTGCTGCTTGAATGAGGGATGCTGCCAGGCCTAATGGGGTTTATAGTGATATTTGCCCCATACTTGGGTTCATGTGAATGGTGATCAGATGGACAGATGGCATGGCTTCACATTGTTTGTTTGTGTCTGTCTCATGGAACAGCTTGTATGGAACAGAATTGTATTGAACTGAACAATTAATTAAAAGTACAATATAATTGTTGTTTCTAGTTATAACTTCTTTCTTTGTGTCCCCCCTTCCCAATGATACATTTGGGACACCAGTCAGATACACACGTGGACAAAATTGTTGGTACCTTTCAGTTAATGAAAGAAAAACTCAATGGTCACAGAAATAACTTGAATCTGACAAAAGTAATAATAAATAAAAATTCTATGAACTTTAATCAATGAAAGTCAGACATTGCTTTTCAACCATGCTTCAACAGAATTACTTAAAAAAATAAACTCATGAAATAGGCCTGGACAAAATTTTTTTATTTATCTTTATTTATACAGGGGGACCCAAAGAGAGCACTTGGGCTCTCTTTTTCATGGGTGCCCTGTTTAAAATACAACACAAACTGAAAAAACAATCAAAACAAAGTCCATAAAAAACATCAATAACAAGTGCAGGTGTGTGTATAAAAGTTTGTTATCAGATTATTAAATTGCAATTGTGTCACCAACATGTCCAGTTTTGCTTTTCCTTGGAGCATATTCCATTTTTGTGAAGCAAAACAGCTAAAAGCCTCTTTCCCATCTCAGTTCTGGTGTGGCTTGTCCTTAACCTTATGCATCATGTGATCTGGTGTTAAATGCTCCGGTATCAATAATTAACAAGCAGGTGAGGTATTCTGGCAGTTTTTGAAGCAATCCCTTATAGACTTACTAACTTAATGCAGTGCTGTTCTCTTCTAAGTGATGATGGTACCCCTAGAAAAGACTGAAAATAATGTGACCAAAGGGACATGTTAATCTAAGGTGTGTCCACTAATTAGCATCACAGGTGTCTACAATCTTGTAATCAGTCAGTGGGCCTATATACAGGGCTACAGGTCGTCACTGTGCTGTTTGGTGACATGGTGTGTACCACACTCAACATGAACCACAGGAAGCAAAGGAAAGCGTTGTCTCAGGAGATTAGAAAAAAAAATTACAGACAAGCATGTTAAAGGTAAAGGCTATAAGACCATCTTCAATCAGCTTGATGTTCCTGTGACTACAGTTGCACATATTCAGAAATTTAAGATCCATGGGACTGTAGCCAACCTCCCTGGACGTGGCCTCAGGAGGAAAATTGATGACAAATCAAAGAGAAAAATTTAACTTTTTGCCAAGGCATATCAGCTCTATGTTCACAGATGGAAAAATGAAGCATATCAAGAAAAGAACACTGTCCCTACTCTGAAACACGAAGGAGGCTCCGGGCTCCGTTATGTTCTGGGGCTGCTTTGCTGCATCTGGCACAGGGTGTCTTGAATCTGTGCAGGGTATAATGAAATCTCAAGACTATCATGGGATTCTAGAGAGAAATGTGCTGGCCAGTGTCAGAAAGCTTGGTATCAGTTCCAGGTCATGGGTCTTGCAACAGGACAATGACCCAAAACACACAGCTAAAAACACCCAGGAATGGCTAAGAGGGAAACATTGGACTATTCTAAAGTGACCTCTATGAGCCCTGACCTAAATCCTATTGAGCATCTTTAGAAAGAGCTGAAACATGGTGTCTGGAAAAGGCACCCTTCAAACCTAAGACAACTGGAGCAGTTTGCTCATGAGGAGTTGGCCAAAATACCTACTGAGAGGTGCAGATTCAGATCATTGACAGTTACAGGAATCGTTTGATTGCAGTGATTGCCTCAAAAGTTTGTGCAACAAAATATTAAGTTAAGGGTACCATCATTTTTGTCCAGGCCTGTTTCATGAGTTTTTTTTGGGGGGGGGGTTGTTTCTTTTTTTTAATTCTGTTTAAGTATGGTTGAAAAGCAATGTCTGACTTTCATTGGTTAAATTGAATAGAATTTTTTATTTATTATTACTTGTCATTATTACTTGTCAGATTCTATTCAAGTTATTTCTGTGACAGATTGCATGACACCCACTCTGGGAGGTATTTAAAACACTGGTGTAATCTCAATTTGATAGACTCTGCATTAGACTCTGCATTTGATTCTGCTTTGAATTTTGCTGTATGCTGCCTTTAACCCGACTGTACAATAAACATCTACAGAACGATTCCTGTGCCTCCGCCTGTTTGTCATGCTACAGAACAGAAATCGACACAGTGGTTACATGTCTGACTACTACTTCATGTTTAAAACCACCCCAGTTTTAGCTTAAGGGGTTCCAGAGTTTAGCGCCCTGGACAACATAAGAGCATGTTTTGTTTTTTGTTTTTCATTTTGGTTGTGTTTATTCAACTGGAAAACTTGTGTCCTCGCTATGAGCTATGGGCTTTCATCACTACAAACCTGACTCTCACATGAGGAATGACTTCTGCTTGTTTCCATTGAAATGTTGTTTATTTGGCTATAAGTTTCCACAGTGTAGTATAAAATGCATCCTATTTACATGATTTTAACCTTTTATTTCTATTGAATCGTGCAGATGATGGGTCATCCCCCAAAGTCACATTCTGCACCTACTTAAAGTAAAAAAATAAATAAATAAATAAAAAAAATAAACTTCTCTCCAAAATTTCATCATATTGTACAATCTTCCTAAAAATATATATAACATAATTATTCTTTATTTGATATTATTACTAGATGGCATCCAGTGACTCAAGGCTCCAGCAGCAGCCCTCTCAGAAGGATGCAGCCGACCAGAACTTTGACTACATGTTCAAACTGCTCATCATCGGGAACAGCAGTGTGGGCAAGACCTCCTTCCTGTTCCGATATGCAGACGACTCCTTCACCTCCGCCTTCGTTAGCACTGTGGGCATCGACTTCAAGGTCAAGACCGTGTTCCGCCAGGACAAGAGAATCAAACTACAGATCTGGGTGAGACACCAGTGGACTTTTGTGTGTTTGTGAGTAGAGCTGCAAAATGAGTTGAAATCACAATTTGAATCGATGCAGTTTTTGAAGTAGTACCCTAATTTTATCAACAGCAAAATAAAAACAGTCTTATTCTGCATACAAATTAACTGCTAATCCAGTAATGTGAATGTGTACAAACATGTTCTGAAATCTGAATCTTGTATTAGTTTGTCAGTTAATATTTCAGTTTTGCCAATTCTTCTGGATGCATTTAATTGTGAACCCTGAATACTGTCATTAAATTCTAGTTCCAATCGTAATTCTGCCCTTTTTGTGAGTGGATAATCACACAGTAGAAAGTTATAAAGGAAGTTTGGAATGCTCATAGCTTCAGTGACACTCCCATTCAGTCAACACTGGGACAGCTCAGTATATCCATTGTAAAACATTCAGACTGTTGCTTTGTAGCAACTTAAAAGCAGGATTTCCTCATAGTTTGTATTTGTACTTAGATGTCTGAGCTCTAAAAGGTACATATGTGCAGTTATTAAGTGGTTATTAGCTGTTGCTTCATGTACTTGTAACATATTAAGAACATTGTTGAATTTGAGTCATTTTCTAGTTTGCCTGTATGCATGTTTGATGAGTAGGTTAGGTTTGCTGTCAGTAAGGGTGGATGATGTTGACAAAAATGAATATGAAATTTGTTTGGATAATCCTGATGACGATATTCAGGCAATATTATAGATAGTATAATATTTTATCTATCAGTTGTGTACTCACGTTTACTTTTGTTTTCTTGCTTGTGTGTAAGAAGATATACATATGACGTCCAAAACTACCATTGCAATATTATTGATTTTTAAAACAGTATTTATCTCCCATCTGTAGTTGTCAATGTAAAGAACTGTAGGACTTTTAAAGCACATATCTTTTGCAGTATAACACTATCTTGCAATGTATTAAAGAAATAATGATCAGGCCTGTAAATGGGTAAGGGTAAATGCTTTTGTTTGAAATGGCACAAAGACATTATCTCTCGCAAACCTCAATAATAGAAAATGTATTAAAACTGCTTGGATAATTTAAACCATTTATTTACCAATTACAAATAGTTATATTTATACTTTGTGTTCAAAATGCTCAGGTCCACCTTGTGAAGTGGTAGGTGGTCGTCTACTCTGTGTATATACATATTCGTTCTAATGTTATTATTTAAATTGCCTGTAGAATTAGTTCTTTTTAAACCTCATAGTAGGTTTAACTTTAGAAAATGTTTTTATTCCTCCATTTCAGTATGTTCGGACTGGTTTGTATTCACCCCAGTCTTATCACACTGGTGATGTAGAGGACATGGCAGCTGGTGCAGTGTTTGCCAATACAAACACGGACCCAGATCACCGGACTAATCTCAAACATTACCTTCAAGTGCATAGAAGAGTTCACATCAGGCCACAGCATCAGCAGCTCTTTAGTTACTTTCTCATACCTCATAATTAGCTTAATGACATCACACTAATGACATGCTCTTTCCAGGCCTGTACAATTGAGTTATGTTACAATTATTATAACTACGACCTGTGCTCTTTTTACATTAGCCTAATACCTTGGGTATTTGGTTTTCATGCTGGATTATATAGAATAATTTCAAAACATTTTTGGATGAGTAATGCTTATGTTAATACCATATCCGTGTATTCATTTTACTTGTATCAAACATTTTAAACTACTTCTATACTAACAGTGAATGAGCTTGGTCATAATTCATAGCTACAAATCCAGACACATCTGAAGCTGGCATTGTCTAAATAGTTTTGGTTAATTTCCAACAATATAATATAGGGTTTTTTAAAAATCGAAATGCAGATACTAATTGATATTAAAATTAGTTAGATACTCATTTGAACAAGTATTGAAAAAACAACCTTTTCTGAACAGGTTTAGAGATGGTCTTGAGTCTACATCAGAACCAGTATAAAGAAACTGAAAATTACAGTCTACTGTCTAAAAATTTATTTTTTTCTAATCACTGTGTATGTATTGAGTATCAATATTATTGAAAATTGGTTTTATTTTTTATTTTTTTTGTATCAGGACAGCACTACAATATAGCCTACACTGTAAAATAAATTGAACATGAAATCCAACAAACCAGTGCTGTCTGAAACCTGACCTCTGTTCAAAATCTGACCAAACTAATCCCTGTAATATCATATTCCATGAGACGTCTGTTTAACTTTCCACAGCACATTTCCTATAGCACATAGAGGCAGTATCTCTCCACTTATGCTTAGATCATGTAAACAGGTGACTCACTTGAGCCAACACTGTGTGGGCCAATGAGTGATGACCAAATGTGTGAATCAGAGGTCCACACCTAAACAAACCTCCGGTACGCACTACCTGATCAGAATTGTCACTGCTGTACACTCACACTATCAGACACACAGCTAATGACTGTGAGACACATGCTGGGGGTTAGGGAAACAGTACACAGTGGAATGTGCATTGTTACATGCTGCTTTGTTGACATATTAAATAATTCATAACAAAATTAACAATTAAGAAAATTATTGAAATATGAACTGACAAAGTGATACAAGAATCACATTTCAAAACATGTTTGTACAGATCTAAACTACAGGGTTAGCAGTTTTTATGCAAAATAAGGCTATTTTGTTGTTTGTGGAGTAATTTTTTTAATTGTGTCCATTCAATTTTCGATTGTGATCAGTCTTGTACCCCTATAAGACACCTTTTAAAACAGCCAAAGCTTACTTAAGTGCAGAAAAGACCATAATACAGAAGAGTTGGTGATAAGGTTGGTTAATTAAAGATATATTATGCTTATTTCCAGGTACAATTGGTACTAATGTGCTCAAGTACAGCACAGGTAAAGAAGGAGACTTAAGGAGTGCCTTTTAAGATTTTTCCAGACATTTGATACTTTACACAATTACTCAAATCTAATGCAATGTGGATTCTGTGACAACATGTTCAGATGTGATTTGAACATTGTGCACTGCATCCCTACTCCCTATTCCTACTATCCTGTAATAAAAGCAAGCTAGGGCCTGATGTAACCGTTAATGCTGATTTATGACTAAGAAAGTTGGAATTTCCTCGAATCTACAAATAGAGGAAATCCCTATCAACAGCTGGCCCGCACAATGCAGTTACACAGTATTCAAAGGATGTGTGCGCCTATAAAAATAATGTTAATTATCTACTCCACTCTATATATCGTCCAAACCACATCCCAGAATATGAGAATGGGAGAGGCAAGGCAAGGCAAATTTATTTGTATAGAACAATTCATACACAAAGAAAATCAAAGTGCTTTATAGAATAAGAAAGACATTAAAATCATAATACAACAAATCAAAACATAAATAATCATAAATAATCATCATAAAATGAATGTGCTGGGAAAGAGATATAGAGAACGGCAGGTCTTTGGGGCACCCATATCATTTAGAACAGAATTAAATTAATTGTTTTTGTCAATTCTTTTACACAATAATGGTAATCACGAGTAAAGCTGCTCTCCTCTAGGTGCTGCCTATGCTTGTTTAGTCTTAATCTATGGCATTGTATGGCAACAAAGTAAAAGTAGTAAAGTACGGTACTTAAGTAGAATTTTTTAGGTATATGTACTTTACTTAAATTTTATATTGGGTAGTTTTTACTTTTCACTCCACTACATTTTTTTAACTGGACTGAAAAGTAAAATTACTTTTCATATGATTTGAGGGGTTATTTTTACCATGTTCATGGAAACATCCTGACAAGTTCAACAAAATAAATACAGGAAATTCATTAAACTATTTAATAAATTGATTCGTATTGCAACTGTTGACCAAAATAGTTATCTTTTTTAATCAGTATCACTACATTTAATACTTTAACAAATAAAAAATACTAAAAATAAGAAAATAAAAATAAGAAATACTTTTACTTTTTACTCTTTAAGTACATTTTTAAACAGATACTTTAATACTTTTATTTAAGTAGATTTTTTTTTTTTACTTTTACTAACTTTTTCCCACTGTATCTGTACTTTTACTTAAGTAACAAAATTGAGTACTTCATCCGGTCTATAGTTTAACCTTTTTTTAGTCTGATTGAGTCATCATCTTGGTTTGCCCCTGATTTTTCAGATGCTGGCTCATTTTAGTATACTATCAACCCTGCGTCTGTGTCAAGAAATAATGTATTGTTTTTGAAGTGGCTAGCCACCCCCCTCCCACAGACATAAATGTAATGTATTGTCAGGGGTGAATGGTGCGTGTTCTAAAATAGACCTAGGTGAGTGACGCATGTTTAAAGATCGGGCTGCTGACATCAGAGCCATTGTCCACTGGGAATGGAGATAGACCACCACTATGAATAATACACTTATCTACTTTATCAGAGAGTTCTTGTCCTATGCCTCTGCTTGCAAATTGATATAACAAAATATGTCAGGAATTGGCAAGGTTATATTTTTTCCAAATTAAATGGGATGATTTGGTTGGATTATTGCCAGATTGGTAGTTCAGAGAAGTGCCTGGTTTGTGCCTTAAAGCAGCTGAGACTGTAATGGAACATTCATAAACACAGATAGACCTGTTACCTAGATACCCCTGCACCCCTCCAATCCTCCACCTCTCTCTTTTCCAGAAAACACTGGGTACATTTACATGGCCATAAAAAATCAGATAACTAGAATAATCCGATAACCCACTACTAAGATTTTATTTTTTTCAGTTTCTTTACATGCCTGAGATATTATTATTATTATTATTATTATTATTATTATTATTATTATTATTATTATTATTATTATTATTATTATTATTATTATTAATAATAATAATAATAATAATAATAATAATAATAATAATAATAATCTCTATTTATTTTTAAATAGAGGGTTAGGGTTAACCCTTACCCTTTGTAACATTAGTTTGTGCTTTTTTGCATAATTTTACTGAGAGCTTTTACTGACAAATCAGATTACTCACATCAATTGTAACTGTTTACATGACATTTCAGTGATCTGAAAGCTCCAGAAAACAGGTATCACATTTCTCTGGTATAAATGAATGAAAATCACATGCACTTTTCAAGTTACTATCTGAACCTATTCTCCTTAAAACTAAATGTTCTGGTCTGAAATCACTGGAGGCATTGACTGTATGACAACATAATAAACTAGTTACACATGAGATCAGTTACATGTAAAGCCAGACATCTCAGTGCGGATCCAAAGGCCATCTAGAGGCAGATAGATGGAGGCGCGAGTGGCATTTTCATATCTGAAAGGCAGCGAAAAGATAAGATCTTTGGTCTAGCCTGGCCTGTCAGGACATATTAGTTAGTGTGCCAAGCAAACATAGTTTAACTCCATAATTCTGTTTGTTTGCCTTTTAATAAGAACCACTGACATTTCATTGCTAGACAATATTTATCCTACCATACCAAATATATCCCTATATATCATTTGAGAGAACTCATTCTGTCTCGTTGATGATCAGTGCTGCCTCCTGGTGGTGAACAGGTCTATTCTTAAACATAAATTGTGTTTTCAGGATACTGCTGGACAGGAGCGTTATCGCACCATCACCACAGCTTATTACAGAGGGGCTATGGGCTTCCTCCTCATGTATGACATCACCAACCAGGACTCCTTTAATGCTGTGCAGGACTGGTAAGAGAACAAAACGCACACCCTCACACTGATGGGTGTGTTTCTTTTATGTTACAGTGTTATATATTGCACATTTCATAATAGGTTAATTGCAAAATACAGAAAAAAGAAAGTAAAAATGTCCATTGTTTAATATAAGGTTTGTTTGTGTCTTTGCTACAGGGCTACTCAGATTAAGACATACTCGTGGGACAATGCACAAGTGATCCTTGTGGGGAATAAGTGTGATTTAGAAGATGACAGGCTCATCCCAACAGAGGACGGACAGCGGTTAGCAGAGGACCTAGGTAAATACTCTACACCAACTTAACCACAAGTGACATAACACAAAAATGGTAAGGGGTCTGATAGTAAACAGGGGTAGATAGTAACTAATTACAAATAGACTTTTTTGGGTAATTATAGTTTTTTTAAATCTATACTTGAAGTTGTAATTAAGTATAATTCTAGTCATGTTATTGTAATTTGCTATATTTAAAAATCATAATAGTTTTTCCCAATCCCAATCATCCCAACACATAGCTCCTTTATATACTGACAAACATACAAAAGAGCACTGCATCACTGTGTCTGTAGCTCAAACAATATTTAGACTGCTGTTAAAAGCAATTAATACAGCTTTACAATGTTTAATTACTAATATTACAAAACAAATATGAATATGAATTAATAAATAAAAAATAAGTAGTATTTTGTGTGTGTGTGTGGGGGGGGGGGGGGGGGGTTGTGTTATGTTTGCTTTGTTTTGTGAGAAAAAAAAGTGAAAGCCTTCAGACATAATTTTTTATCCTGTTATCTGCTTTAAAAAAATATATCTTAAAAATCTCACGAGTGTACAATAGAAATAATCTTTTGATTTGTTGAGTAATAAAATGAATCACTTACTAATTGACTATTTGCTTATGAGGGTGTGGTATTTCATAATTCACCAAGTTTTGCAAATGGATTACTTTTCATCTAGAGTAGTAATTTTTACAACAAGTGTATTTGTAATTGAATATTTTCCCCAGATTGTTCAGTTCAGGAGAGTGCATTTATATAAAATGATTCAGAGATCATTGGTTGAAAGACCTGATAGCTGAGGTAGGAAAGCATTAAATATTATATTACATCTTCTCTATGAAGCTTATTTGACTGGAAATGCTCACAGGTTTCCAGTTCTTTGAGGCCAGTGCCAAAGACAACATAAACGTGAAGCAGGTCTTTGAGCGGCTGGTGGACGTCATCTGCGACAAGATGAACGAGAGCATGGACGGAGACATGAACCTCATGTCCAACCACAGGACCCAAAACCTGAAGGACATGTCCTCAGAGAACCAGGGCGGCTGCTCCTGTTAGGATCCCTGGGAACACTGGGATACCATGTGGAGACCAAACTACCCTGTGTGCCTCTGATGCCAACCACTGTCCCGGACCAGACTGTAGTTCCCTTCACCAATTATGGCATTCCTATTATAATCTATGGTAATATAGGTAACTGTTAGTAAGCATATATTTGCAGTTCTCCAGTAGTGATTTTTGCCTTGGAGATTTCTGAGCTACACGTTTGTGCTGGGAGCAAGATGTATACATTAATTTCAGGCTTTACTCTTATACTTCATTTAGTACACAAAATTGGAAATACCTGATTGGAATATTTCATGTTCATACTAAAAACTAACAATAAATCTTTTTCTTAATCTTTTTTTTTACAAACCAAAAATGTGTATATACTGCTCATTCTAGTTACTGTGTGTTTTATTCTGTTGTCCCAGTCAAATTCTCACCTGAGCTGCCTTAACCATTAGCTATTTTACATTCACAATACTGAAATGTGTTTTTATTGTCTGGCTCTCAGTACAAATCTCTGTATAACCTGTTTGCATGAGTTGTAATTATGACTTACGCTAGAAAATATTTATTTGCACAACCGAAGCCTCAATTCATAATATAACTTTATACTGGGAATTCACATCGGCTACTTAATATCACTTTGTTCTTAGGCGTGTTTTTAAGCCAAATGACTGCCCACTCCTTTTCCTATTTGTGTATCGTGTGTATAACGTTACTTCAAATATCCTCAAATATCAAAATACAGTTCATGTTTGTCTCCCCGTAGTACTTATGCCTTTGGATAACAACTGAATAAGAAAATGGATTGCATGACAAATCTATACTTGAAAATTCCTGCGATGAGATAAACGACATTCTGGTCTTGATTTGACAAGTGAATAGTCACTTTTTTCAAAACTGTATTCTAGTCATTATTTATGAAACTGTTTAACTTTGTGGATACTTTTGGAATGTCATTTTAAGTATTAAAGTTTCTGCAACGGTGCATGGCAAATCAAGAAGCCAAGTGATTATTTGTATACTTTCCAGTGCATTTTTCTTTTGCATACTGGTAACATACTGTCAATTATTGTTAACCACAACAGCGGTTCCTCTTTACTTCTCATGGTCATTCACCACTCCCCGATTTTGCTGTTTACTTATCTCACTGGTCACTACTGCTGCTAAACAATGATAGTTCTAAGAATGTATTGCACATAGAATCTCACTTGGACCGGGTGAACTCTGGAATAGTATCATCATTACACTAAATTATATCTAAAAGCGTTGTGCATTTCTTGTCTCTGGAGTCAGCTGTGTTGAAAGATTTTTCTGGATCACTTTTGTGCTGTTGTGATTTATAAACTGTATTTTGGTTGGGGACCATCTTAAGTGGTGAGGTTTTATGTTTTTAATGTATGTTTTGAATGTGATTACTGTTTGAGGAATGTATGTATTGGATGGAAAATACAATAAAAATGAAATTGAACTCTTTAGGTTTATGTATTTTAGTTTAAATGGTTAATGCTGTAAATGATAATAGTACAACCCCAATTCCAATGATGTTGGGATGTTGCTGTGTAAAAAAGAAAAAAAAAGGAAAAAAAAAATACAGAATACAATGATTTGCAAATCCTTTTCAACCTATATTGAACTGAATAAACTATAAAGACATGATATTTAATGTTCAAAATGACAAACTTTATTGTTTTTATGCAAATATTCGATCATTTTCAATTTGATGTCTGCAACACGTTCCAATAAAGCTGGGACAGGGGCATGTTTACCACTGTGTTACATCACCTTTTAGCAACAATCGATAAGCGTCTGGAAACTGAGGACACTAATTGTTGAAGCTTTGCAGGAGGAATCCTTTCCCATTCTTGCTGAATGTACAACTTGTTTCTCAGCAGTCCGGGGTCTCCGTTGTCGTATTTTGCGCTTCATAATGTGCCACACATTTTCAATGGGAGACAGGTCTGGATGGCAGGCAGGCCAGTCTAGTATACACCCTCTTTTACTACGATGCCACAGTGTTGTAACACGTGCAGTATGTGGCTTGGCATTGTCTTGCTGAAATAAGCAGGGACGTCCCTGAAAAAGACGTTGCTTGGATGGCAGCATATGTTGGTCCAAAACCTGTATGTGCCTTTTAGCATTGATGGTGCCTTCACAGATGTGCAAGTTACACATGGGCACTAACACCCCCACACTATCACAGATCCTTTTGAACTTTGCGCTGACAGCAATCCAGATGGTCCTTTTCCTCTTTGGCCCACAGGACATGACATCCATGATTTCCAAAAACAATTTGAAATGTGGACTCGTCAGACCACAGCACACTTTTCCACTTTGTGTCAATCCATCTCAGATGAGCTTGGGCCCAGAAAAGCCGGCGATGTTTCTGGGTGTTGTTGATATATGGCTTTCGCTTTGCATGGTACAGTTTTAACTTGCACTTGGAGATGTAGAGACAAACTATGTTAACTGACAATGGTTTCCCGAACGCATGTGGTAATATCCTTTACACATTCATGTCTGTCTTTAATACAGTACTGCCTGAAGGATCAAAGATCATGGTCATTCAGTGTTGGTTTTCTCCAAATTTTCTGAATCTTTTGATGATATTATGGACCGTAAATGATGAAATCCCTAAATTCCTTGCAATTGTATGTTGAGAAACAATGTTCTTAGACTGTTGGACTATTTGCTCACACAGTTGTTCACAAAGTGGTGAACTTTGCCCCATTCTTGCTTGTGAATGACTGAGCCCTTCAAGGATGCTTCTTTTATTCCCAATCATGACACTCACCTGTTTCCAATTAACCTGTTCACCTGTGGAATGTTCCAAACAGGTGTATTTTAAGCATTCCTTTCCTTTCCCATTCTTTTGTTGCCCCTCTCCCATCTTTATTGGAACGTGTTGCAGGCATTAAATTGAAAATGAGTGAATATTTTGCATAAAAACAATAAAGTTTATCAGTTTGAACATTAAATATCATGTCTTTGTAGTTTATTCAGTTCAATATAGGTTGAAAAGGATTTGCAAATCATTGTATTCTGTTTTTGTTTTTTGTTTTTTTAGTTTTACACAGCGTCCCAACTTCATTGGAATTGGGGTTGTACATAGTTCACATAATACATAATTTGTAAGTTCAGGTTTGTTTTCTTTTTTTCATACAGTGTTCTCATTCTGTTGTCTGTCCTCTTACAAAGATGGCCTGGACGTGATCAGATAGTCTTGTAAGCTTGTGTGTCAAAAATACATTATACTGTTTAAATCTGGCAAACTACCTGCCACCATGCATGCATTTGCTGGCCTTGTGATATAACCTTAAAATGAAACTGAATCCCACGGTTAAAAGATGTTGTCTAGTGGCACAGTTCAACTGTCACACCATGTGCTTGTGGTGAACTTCACAAAAAAGTAATTTATGGTTTTCCTGCTTCCTTCTGACCTCCACATCATCAGGCCACACATTTATCTCCATCTCCAGAGAAACCACACTACAGCATTATACTCAATCAATAAAGATTCCCCCATCTTCCCCTTTCTGTGAATGTCATCACACATTCTGGACAATTCTAATTTAAACAAACACTTACACAGGTAATCATCAGAGAGTACCTAGGCCTACTGCATGTCTCCTTTAGTTTATGGAGACAGTTGATGTTGATTTGGAACGACCCCGTGCCATTCGCCATGTAATAAAGAACTACTATTGCATTTTAGGGGATGGGCTTTTACGCCCCCTTTGTAGTTTATCATTCATGTAAAAACATCACGCCTGCTGCTGCGATAAGGTCAGCCAAACGATGAGTACATGCATGTGAGCGATAGAGATAAGAAACCGTTCTACATTAGCGACAGAGGTGCGCGTACTATTTGTGGTTATTCAGATCTGGGCCCATCTATTAATTCATAAACTTTGAATATACGATTTGTGCGTTTTGGCCTGTTAGACAATTGTGCACAACAAGTACTCCTTGTGTTTGTGTTTATTTACTGATTTTGTCTGGTCTAACAACCCAAATAAAATTAAATCACAGGTCAATAGTATCGTAATCTAAACTGTGCCACTTTTACGCGCGCATTTACGCAAAGCGCACCTTGTAGTGAGTCTTTACGCAGCAGCTACTTGTCAACATCAATGAGCGAGTGATTCCCGCCCATTTGCGGCGTACGTCCTCGCTAAACTTGCAAGTTGTAAACACCCCCGTATGCTCACCTTATCACCCCTCGACAGGCGTGAAAAAGAGTTATGCTATCTTCAATATCTAAGCAAAAACAAACCTCCCCATACAGAAGCGGAGACACGCGCGTCAACAGCAGCCCTGTGCCCAGTTATGCAGGAGAACAACGGGGAATCAAAGCGTTTTTGTTCTCAAAAAGGAGTGAAGGATGACCTATGATTACTTGAGACGGCTGTTGGCGGTTCATGTGGTTCTGTGCACTATAGGAGGTGCGCACGTAGTCCAGGGGGCACGTGATTTCGAAAAGAAAGGTACGTTTTGAGAGTGCAGGGTGTCATAGGGTTGTATGCTGTCCAAAATAAACTATTGCATACTGTTGACTTATCTATTTAATTAGGCCTACAAAATGCTAGGTTGATTGAACTATTGGGCATCCAAGCCATGCCTCTCTCAATACTTTGCGACAAGGTGGACAAATTATCTGGGACACAAGATATTTCCTGATAGATGGATATCCAAGCTATTATATCAGGTAGGCCTATTATTTTAATCTAAATGAACGGATTTCCAAGCTAACAAAGGTCAAAATAAATACAAATACATGAAATGTAGAAAAGGGAAACATCATTTTAGGAGGCTTTTTAAAAAAATCATTGTAAACACAAATGTATGCAGTAAAAGCATGTTAAAATCACTAGAGATCTTGGCAATGTGATTTTATAATGACTTGTTGTGCAAGACAGACCACATGGTGTTCTCTCTGTCTCCAGTGTCCATGCTACTCCATGAGGAGTCAAAAAACCCCAAATGTTTCGCAGAAAGCAGGAAGGATCTGACATGTTTCTGGGAGGAGAATGAGAAGGCCGGCTCTGTGGACCAGTATTCCTTTGTATACAAATACCAGTAAGCTCATGCTCATAATGGCACTAGAAAATATGATGTATCATATTAGCTCTGACTGTCATCATTTTCTAACCCAGCCCGAACACTAATTTTAGGTCAAAGTTTGCATATTGCGTTCATAATCACGGTGTAACCTTTTTTGTTGTAGAAATGATCGCAGTGAAAGTAAGTGCCCACTGAAGGCATTCCATCTCACAAGTGGAAGAAAACTGTATGTTTGTCACCTGAACCAAACCCAGTTGTTTGTGCAAATGGATATTGAAGTGAACCGTGATGGACATCTCATCCACAACCGCAGTCTTCTGATTGAGTCAACCTGTAAGTTACAACAATGCAGCATTTGTCATTTTTTATAACATTACATTTGTAGGTTTTATGGTGTCTATCTCCCTGTAGTTTTATTGGATCCACCTGCTAACGTGACCGTAAGCAACGGCGCAAAGCCAGGACAGGTCAATATCAGTTGGATTCCTCCTCCCGTAAAGTACATGGATGATAGCATGATGTACGAGGTCTTCTACAGCCCTATGGACAGTCACATCGGGAAGGTGCGCCATTAGCATTACTATATGTGGTTGCAAAGCTCATTTTAATACAAACAATCTTTGACCAGTCTTATTTAAGTTCACATACTAAGGAATACTAAGGAAGGATTATATATCACTGGCTTAGATACAGAAACAATCCAAGTTTTATTCATGAACAAGAAAATCACAATATTTTGCCCCCAGTTCACAGTTTCACACTTGCCGTCAGCACATCAGTGTACACAGACACTGTACACAAGGTGAGAGTGAGTGTTTTGCCGAAAAACACCATAGCAGTGTGCATTGCTAGTAGTGGGGATTGAACCACCAACCTGACTGGATCATTTTTGAGATTATTGTGTTTTTTGAAGGTGGAGGTGGCCCGTGCTTCTTCAGAGCTGGTTCTCAGAGGTCTTCAGCCAGCGACTAGGTACAAGGTCCAAGTGCGTGTGAACCTGGACGGTGTCAGCTACAGCGGCTACTGGAGTGCATGGAGTGACCCGGTCTTCATTCTTACGCCCCCTGCAGGTGGATAAAGGAAACACCAGGAAGACAAGTTTGATAAAATAGACATTGCTGCTTTAACCACTTTTTTGCCTTTTCCAGATCTTGATCCACTCATCATATCTCTCAGTGTGATCATCTCTTTCATTTTCTTGGTGCTATCTCTCACAATGCTAGTATCCCATCGCAGGTCTGTAACATTAGAGACTTTCTCGGAAACTGCTTTCAGGCAAATTTCAATATATTGCATTATTTTCTAACTGTTTACAGATATTTGTTGAAAAAGGTTTGGCCTACTATTCCAACTCCAGAAAACAAGTTCCAGGGCTTATTTACCATTTATGGTGGGGACTTCCAGGTAAATGCCAATGTTTCATAATTTCATTCTAATATTGGTGTTTTGGAATTGCTAGGACTTTATGTTCCCATTAGAAGCAATTGTGTACTTAGCCTCACTGGACTGAGGTGCCTGCAACTTTTCATGCTCATGTTACACACATTTTTCTATTTTGCGATAGAAGTGGTTAGGACACACCGATGGAGATCTGTGGCAGAGCCCAAATGTATTCTACCCCGAGGAGGGCCCCTCACCTCTGGAAGTGCTGTCCGAGCTGCCTGTGAGCCCCCTGCTGCAGTGCCCTCCACTGCCCCCTAAAGGCTGCAGGGTGCCTCAGGAGGTGAAAACAGAAATGGACATGGGGCCATCTCTACAAAGAGAAGATTCCACTCAGAGTGAGGATTGGACAACCAAGTCACATGATCACTGGCTCATGGAGCGTCTACAAGCACTCCAGCAGCACCCAATTCCATACTCACAGGAGTCCCAGGACACTTATGTCACCTTGAGCCACAACAACAATGAAGATGTGCAAGATAGCATCCCAGTGGAGAACGTACCTCTGGAGGTTCTGTTCACTTCAAGGAAAGAGTCAGAATCTCCCTCGGACTTAGGCTCTGGGTCGGGCCAGCTGTCATCCCAATCCAGTTTTGAGTACTCCAACCAGGAATGGGCCCACAAACCCCCTGGGTATACATACATGGCTGTGGCCGACTCCGGGGTTTCCATGGACTACAGTTCTATGAACAGACTGGAGGATATTGGGAGAGTACCTGTATTTACTCATGAATACAAGAATGACATTGCTTTGCGGAGAGCCTTTGTAACCAGGCAACACCACGTTCACAACTATTGAGCATCTATATTAGCCTTGTTTAGACCAACTGGTGCAGTACTGTCAATGGGGATATTTTACTATACAGCATAGTAACTACGTTTGCAACATATACTATTATTTGACACGTATCACTTTTTTAGCCATTATATGGAACTGTTTTTTGTTTTTTTGTCCAGATAATAGTTTACAGTAGTGAAGGTCCATGCTAGTTTCACATTTTAACATTTCACTGGGATATCACGGGACATTCAGGATTTCTTATTAGATCCAGATACATAAATCAAACATAGCTACCAATTTTACTGAGTTACTGGAATGATAAGCAGTTTGTCACATATCAAGAATATAAAAATGCATTAAACTAAACAGAGTTGGTATAATAGTGATGAGTACTGGTAGCTTATTGGCCTCCAACAAGCAATTATACATTTTACAGCATTTTCTGGGGGTCTGCCTGATATAGGTTTTGAAACTGCAAAAATTGTATCAGTATCAAATGAGTATCAGCTTTCATTTCACACTGTACCAAATGCACTGTACTTTTGGTAAAACAAGGCTTAAGTTGCTCTGTGTTGGATTTATATCTATATTATATAACTAAAACTGTAAGAGGAAAGATTAAAAAAGAATAAGCTAGGAATCACACACAGTCCACGGGTTGTATATATATGTCATATCTCTTTTCTGTACAGAAGGAAACGAGGTTCCTCAAATGTGTTGATTGTATTTACTTGTGTTAAAATTTTACATACATGAAATGGGAATTTAAAAAAAAAAAGAATGAATGGGTAAATTCCACGATGTGAACCTAAATATAACTGTGAATACTGACAGATTAAAAAAATAATAACTTTTTACCCCACACTAAATGTTGTATTAAAAACAATGTGAAGGCCCCAAGTGTCCATGAATCACTGCTTGAGAACTATAGAAATTAGATGGGTCTCTGGACTTCTAAACCAATTACAATCCATCTTTTTCCTTATTATCACATTTTTAGGAGTGTGTGAATAAATACTCTAGTTGGGTATAATTTTAATGAATCACCTAAAACATCTAAACATCATAGAGTCTATTCTAAAGTAAAGCTTTCAAAAGCAAAATTCATAATAGTTTAACTGATAGTCGCATACAAAATCAGTGTTTTTGAGCCAGTTTAAACTCCATCAGTCCATCAGCTGACAGCAGCAGTCTCCACTCCTGAACAGGCTGTTCTTCTTTGCTCTCCATATCGTCCTTCTTACAGGAAGTCTCTTTCACTTCTAAACAGGAGGACAGGTAAATGTTCCAAACTTGCTGAAGCCCACCTGACGTCGACTCATAACTCCTGTCCTGGTCCAGCGTACACCTCACCTGGAAATATCGATCAAGAACATCCAACACAGAGTCCACTGAGGCTTCCCCACTCTGCTCGGAGTTCCTTTGGGGTTGGTAAGAGGTGATAAGGCGACAGGGAGCGTGGGCAGACCCATGCTTCTCCAACACCTGAGTGAGAAAGGAGGCAGTGTCACAGAGCAAAGCAGACAAGTGGGCCGCAGAGCACTGTTCACTGGTCTGTAGTCTGCTAGAAGTGCAGGGGGCTGGGGAACATAGGTAACATTCCAAACCATCCACTATGATCAGAGCGGGGGAGGAAGGGGGGGAGTGAGAAGACTCATGAAGACCTGCCACCTGGACAAGCAGCTCCTCGAAGGTGCGAGGGTAGCAGAATTTGATTTTCTAGAATGGAAATAAACACAAAACAATTTTTATATATATATATATATAAGCTTTTTATAAACCCAACAACAATTTAAACCCGTGTAGCCCAACTATGTAACTTTTCTAAGGGGGGCTTAGCCTTGCTGTCACCTGCTTGTTTCCATGGAGATGCATTAATGCCACACAGTGGAACATTTCTGGCAAAGCAATAACAAACAAATGTTACAGACTAGTGCACCTTAATGTGACTTGCTCATCTACCTTGAGAGCGGCAGGGGTCAAACCAGGGACCCGGCTATGCAGCGCCACCGGGAGGCTCTGGATCTGAGTCTGGGTGAGGAAGAAGACCCTGAGGCCGCTCTCGGAGGCAGCGGTGACAGCGGCCAGCAGCAGCATGGTGCGGCTCAGAGCGCGCTCCCCCACCACCAGTGCACTGCGAGCTGGAGCTACTGCAGAGAGGGACCCATCATCTACCGCTGCTAACTCACCCCGCGACGTCAAAGTTTTAAACACGAGAGTTAAAATGTCTGTCATCACTTTAAGTTTTTAATGATGCACATAATCAATTATTACAATTATTTTTTCGCTAATAAATTAATCAAATTACAGCATCCGAAGCTATTTTGCCGCGGTTGTTTATGGCGCGCTGGTGCGTCGTTTTTTGCGCCCCCCTCAAACCACCCCGTTCTTCAGTTCCTATTTAGGTTAATTTATGCAAACATTTAGTGCCAGTGGATATGATTACTAAATATATTCACCATACCATGATCTTATTATCTGGTTGAATTTGATATATGTTCTGGTGTCGATAATCATATTTTAGTATGCTTCCTCTTAGCTCGCGACTTCCGCTACGTCATGCAATCACAACATCAGCTGTAGCCAAGATGGCGCATGCAGAGGCAGATTTAACGGTTTCTCATGGCTCTGATCCAGAAGTAGAGCATGAAATAGGGGTGTATAGGCGCTGCAGAGGGCGGCCGAGACTCACAGACTCGGATCGAGCCAGGAGACGACATGAGTCCCGCAAGAAATACGATATTAGGAGAGTGTACCTCGGGGAAGCGCATAAGCTGTGGAGTGAGCTGCGCCGGAGAACCAGCTTGAGTGATGCTGGGCTGGCAGAGTACCTGATCCTGCTCCACTCTACTCATGGAGAGAGAGACCAGGACAAGCACTGTGGGTACGTCCATCTACACAAGAAGGTAGCTTTTAATGTGGCTGTTTTTTCTGTATTTGCTATAATCCATTATGTTTTTAGGGAGAAGACTGGAATAGAAGACAACTCATCAAATCAGAAAAGTGGTAGGCCATGCACTTCATGTGTATTATTTTTTCAACTCACTCATGAATGGTGGTAACTTGATAGCTGATAAGTCACAGGGCTCTTTAGAAACCCACACTAACACGTAGCAATTCACATTAAGTCTCAAGGGCCTCAATAGAGTCATACTTTCCCTACTTTTATTACCAAGCATGATCTCTATTCTATACAGGCTGCAAAGGTTTACATGAGTTGTACTTTTGTTTTTTAGACAGTAGGGGGTGTGTGTCCAGCCTGCAGAGTCTTGTCCACTGGTACCAGGAGCACTGTGAGGCCTGTCTCCTGGAGCCCGAACTCAGGTCTCTGGAGTTTCAGCCTGACTCGCCCACAGCTGCTCTGTGGCAGTGTGATTCTGGGCACTCTTTCACTCAGTACCTGTACACCCCACAGTCTGCTGAGGCCAGTGACTGTGAGCAGGACGAGGTGGGGCACACGGAGGCGGAGCCACTGAGCACAGCGGGAACTTCAGTCTCTAAAGTTAAAAGATCTGTGGGAAGGAGGAGACGAAGACGGACTCGTAGAAAATCAAAAGGTAAAGTGTGAACATTTTCATGTCATGTCTTCTCTCTCATTAATAAAAAAAAGTATATTATTTCCCAAACATCAGAAATAGTTCACTACAAATAAGAAAAAAATCTGCTGTGATGATACATATCACATTGCAGATTTAAGTAAAAAAAAAAAAAAAAAAATATATATATATATATATATATATATATATAAAATGTGTGTGTATATATATGTGTATATATATATGTGTATATGTGTACATGTATATGTGTACATGTATATGTGTATATGTATATGTATATATATATATATATATATATATATATATATATATATATATATATATATATATTTTATATATATATATATTTTATATATGTGTGTGTGTATGTATATGTGTATATGCAGTGTTGGGCATCTTACTTCAAAATGTAATTAGTTATAGTTACAAGTTACTTCTCCCAAGAAGTAACTGAGTTATGTTAAAACAATAAAAACACAACAGATGTGAACCTTTAACATTTATTTCACTTTAACAGATTGCAATTATATTGCATTTGTCTCCAAGTAAATTATAGAATGTATCAAAAATAAAAAATAAAAATATATAAAACATTTCATTTGAAGTGCAAATAAATCAACATGTCGCACAATTTCAGACAACTGAACTTCAAGTATTTTCTTCATTAAAATAAACAGTAACAGTGAACAGTGCTTTCAGTATAATACTGAAAAGATTCATTACCATGTTTTGCAAAACTAAGGCATTCAAATGTAAACCATGTAAAATAAGACAAAACCTTTAAGCTTCTCTGGCCACGCACTGTAATTCTCTGTCCATTATTCAAATATTAATCACCTCTGATCTGAGCCTGTTCCTCTTTGGAGAGAACAGTCACGTTTCTGATCAAAACACAACTCGGACCCAATCCGCTGTGAATGCACGTGTGGACAGGACATCATGTCCCATCATGCATTAAGCGTTTGTAGTCCATGCAGGCGGCCGCAGTCAGTGGCAAGTCGGTGGCATCTTGGACCCAAAACTAACCGGCATGCACCGCGCACCGATCGACGGCAATGTATCTGCGCCCGCCTCATCTCAAACAAGCCTTTTATCTCACCCCAGCCTCCTCTTTCACCAAAGAAACACAACAGCGTTGCAGCTCCTTGGCTGAGAGATTCTGATGAAGAGCAGAGTGAACTCAATTAAAAGTAACGCGCTACATTTTATTGTCAGTAACGGTAACGGTGTTAGGACGCTGGGAAAAGTAATTAGTTAGATTACTTCATTACTGAAAAAGTAACGCAGTTAGTAACACCATTATAGTTTAACTCCGTTATTCCCAACACTGTATATATGTATATATATATATGTATATGTGTATATATATATATATATGTGTATGTATGTGTGTGTGTGTGTGTATATATATATATATATATATATATATATATATATATACGTGTATATATATATATACGTGTATATATATATATACGTATATATATATATACGTGTATATATATATACGTGTATATATATATACGTGTATATATATATACGTGTATATATATATATACGTGTATATATATATACGTGTATATATATATATATATACGTGTATATATATATATATATATATATACGTGTATATATATATATATATATATATACGTGTATATATATATATATATACGTGTATATATATATATATATACGTGTATATATAAAAATATAAAATTCACTCTGGCTACAAGATTACTCAATCTGTATTAAAAAAATGTGGGTGGATGAGAAAAAAATATTTACATTCTTATACATTTCATATTGTTTATCCCTTAATTGTAAACACACGTATAAAATTTAAAAGGTTACTTACAGAGTTTTGTAAACGTGTGTATTTCCGTCAGTTTTAAACTGCATCCAATAATACACAGTTTTGGTTGATGCTGTCATACAGTTGAGGTAACCATAGACTGCCTGGATTAAAAACCTAAAAATTGTTCCTCTTTTTAGGCGTGGAAGAAAATGAGCCTATTGCAAATGTTCAACATGACTCTCCACCTGCCTCTCCGGATCCGTCTAGTGCCATAACAGAGACAGAGCCCCCCCCGGTTTGGGACATGGAGGGGTCCCCTAGTGCCTTTCATTCTGAGGATGATTGTCAAGACCTGAGAGTAGCTGAGGACAGAGAATTGCAAATACACAGGAATGTGCCAGAGGGATACCGGTGTGTGTCTTTGGTGAATAAAGTGGACGGCATGAATGCGGAGTCAGTACTGAGTGGATCTGTACCTCCATCCATGCATGTACAAGACCAGACCACACTCTATGGCCCTCAAAGTCTGCAGAGCATAGTCAACTGTGAGCTTCCTGACCAGAGGAGCGCGTTTGAAGCCTCGCAGGTAAGAATTATTGAAAGTGTGTGTAGTATAAAAAAAACATAAACCTACCTATATTAAACTAGGAATGGAGGAAAGTAAATCATGCATCTAAATTTAACATTCTTTGTAGTTGGGTTCAGGCTAGGAGGGCAGTACTGAAGAAGAGGTAGAGCTGCAGATAGCATATCTGACAATACTGATGTTCTTTTTGGTATGCATGGATAGATGGGATAAGAGGGAAACCTGAATGTTTTATTATTATTATTGTTGTTGTTGTTGATGATGTTGTTATTGTTATTATTGTTATTTTGTTGTTTTTGATGCTTGCAGTTGATCATCATCACAGGGCCCAGCTATGAGGCATTAGCATCAGAGGGTATTCAGCTTAACATGACCAATGGAGCCAATATGGAGGAGGTCACCTGCACTGTCATTGGAAATGTTTCCTACAACCAGATCTGTCCCCTGGACACTAAACCCAGGATACTGCAGGACCATTCTGCAACTGGTGAGGAGTCAAAAGAACAAAGCAATTTATTGTCAAGTAGAGAATCTGTAAAATTTCTGTAAAATGTACACGTATTCTTTTTCATGACCTGTACCCACGTTAATTGGACCATCTACAACTTTAGACCTCTTTTGACCTCTCTGTGAAATAAATGTTGTTTTTAAAGTTGCAAGGTTTGTTCACAGTTCACCCAGTTAAACCCAGTGATAATTGTCTTATAGATATAGATTTGAGTGCCCAACAGCTGCATCTGAAGGCTGAAGACCCTCAGGAGATGGTCCCTGACAGAGAACTACACCGGAGCAGGTGTGTCTCAATCATTATACAGTTATTTAAATTAGTTGCTCAACAATGACCAGTTAAGAAAAAACAGGCACAGGAAAAGAAGGAACATGTAAACTCTCCAGTCTCAAACAAAAAACTAGACATTTTTTTACTTAATTGACATTTTTATAGATACATGGTGAATAAATGTTAAATTACTGCAATTTCATAATAATAATAATAATTAGAAGAAGAAGTAGACGTGGTCCAGTGATTGAGGCAGACGGGATGTTGAAGATGTTCCACTGTCCTTACGAGGGCTGCAGTCAGGTGTATGTGGCCATAAGCAGCTTTCAGGTAAAATATGCTTTACATCCAACTCTACTGGATGGTTTATTCTTTATATTCTGTGATGTATGAATTTACCCCTTTGTAGAATCACGTCAACTTAGTCCACAGAAAAGGCCGAACCAAAGTGTGTCCACATCCAGGGTGTGGGAAGAAGTTCTATCTGTCCAATCATCTCCACCGGCATATGATCATCCATTCAGGTGGGTTCAGAGTTTAAAGTTACAATATTATTCTTATCCCACTTAGTTCCTTCTCTCACTTAACCATGACCAAGAAACAACTGACTGGGATCACACATTTGTTTCCAAATGCCCTATACAACAAAAATGTATCAGACAATATACTTCAGTTTCATTTTATTTCACAAATGGCTGCTTTTACAGTTTGAAGAATAATAATTTATAACTGTAATTATGAATCCCAGGAGTTCGAGACTTCACCTGTGAGACATGTGGGAAATCATTCAAACGCAAGAATCATCTCGAGGTCCACAGGCGCACCCACACAGGAGAGACCCCACTGCAGTAAGTCTATAGGTTTAACTTGACTCTGATGCTTCTTCATGACTCCTATATACAAGTCCATTGAACTAATATTCAAGTACACTCATTGCCAAACTGGAATGAAAAAAACAAACTAGTTATTATTTTCTTTTTGTGTTTTTCTGAGGTGTGAGATCTGTGGATACCAGTGTCGTCAGAGGGCCTCCCTGAACTGGCACATGAAGAAGCACACCTCAGAGGCACAGTACAACTTCACCTGTGACTTCTGCCATAAGAGGTTTGAGAGGCTGGAAAGTGTCAAGTTCCACAAACTGAAAAGTCACCCGGACAAACTATTGACATGAAATGTGCTATACACACTGCTGCTGCTACTGCTGTTCACACGCAGATCCAGGTTTGAAATATGGAAGGGACAAAAAGAACAGTTGTGCAGGACATTAGCTGTCTTTACAACCAAAGCATGTTTTGGCATGAACAATAATAATAGAGAACATTTTCAATTGGGTTGTATGTGGTGCTTGCAGAATAATAATTTTGTTCCAACGTCTCGTATTATTACTTTATTTAAAAGTGCAAATTGTCTCCTACTGGTTTGTCAGACATGCTACTGTTCACATAATGAGACATAGTATTAGCATTTGAACACACAATAATCTATAAACAGAAATTATTTACAAGCACTCTATGCAACCTTATTAAAATGGCCAATGAATCAAAAATGTGTGAAATTATTTAAATTCAGTTTCTACCTCTAATGGATTTAGACGGTACTCTGGTTGCTGTTGACTTTGATAAGGACATTTTTGATATTTTCCCACCCATGTTTCTCCAAAAGGACCTTTTGTAGGCCATTTTTGTTTCATTACCTTGAAAAATGCTTATTATACATATAATTTACTTGTACAGTATTTGTTCTCTCAGTATTTAAACACTTTTACAAAAGATAAATTATTTTGTAATAGAAGTATTTATTCTTAATAAAACGTATGTGATAATTAAATGTGGTTGTCTTTTTGTGATGAGTTTGTTGCAGATGAGTGAGTCCGCAGTGGAGCTATGACAACGGACTTCCTCTTGGACAAGCTCTGAGTCCAGCCTTCAAACCTTGAAGCTACTTGTGTTGTTTATGTTTGGAAAGAGGCTTTTTTCACTAATTACTAAGTACTAATACGAACACCCTGAGCACTGTCTTGTTTATTAATGCAGATTTAAGCTGTCGCTTGAGTATTTCCTGTAGTTATTGTTAAAAAGGAACTTAGATGTGACAAAACAGGTTCTTCTAGTCTCTGAATTTACTTTGAGAATAAAAATCTCAATCATTGCTGAAGAACAGTACTTATTCAGGTCTTAGACTGGGAAAGTCTCAAACTACAACCCAATGTTACATCAACACAAATGGTTTTAATGGTTTCAACCACACTAATAGACTAATAGACAACACTTTAGCTGTTATGCCTAATTTTGTATATTTTCAGTATTTCCATACTTGACGTATATGAAGAGAAAGATCAGCCCCCATTACAACCCAAAAGTCTTTTTTTGTGTGTTTTACTGACTTGCCCATATACGGTTACATATGTGTGCATTCAAACAGGTACAAAGGCCTAGCCAACAGGTGAACATCCTTTCTCTCTTCCTCCCCCGGGTAAGACGAGCCCAGAGCATCTCCATGGTGATGAGAGTTACTCTGCTTCTGTGGACACTCCCCATGCACCCTCCTCTCTGCACCTATAAACACAACAGAGCTAAAATCAACACAAAAAAACAAGAAGTCAGCATTGTAACCATCAACTCAATTCATTAAGCAGTTAATTCAAAGTTTATTGTATGCAAAATTGGATACACATTTTTCTCATACTTGTTGTTTTATCTGTATAGTGAAGCCACAAGGGACCAGGCCTCTGAAGTTCATCTGTGATAAAGGTAAGCTTTGATTTAAGATTATTTTTGATATTTGAAAAGAGAAGCAACAGCCCATCCAACAATGACCCTTGGTATCCAGAGACTTGCCTGCAATTAGTGCTCTCAGTGGAATCCTTTGAAAATGTTGGTCTGTGTTTTCATAGAGACTGGATGAATCATGGATATTATTATTATTATTATTTTATGATACTCTGGGCAAAATGTTAAACAAAAATGCAGATATAGGCAAACAGTGAAAAATAGAGCAGTTTAGTTTGAATAAGTGGGATTACTAATGTTGGCTGCCACTTGTATATCTGCATTCTTCATAACATGAGATTATTATGAACAGGTGTTTGAGCAATTTAATCCATACTGTTGTCAAAAAAAAAAGAAGTAGTGGTAGTAGTAGTTGTTGTAGTTAACAGTTTCACACAAGGATGAACATTACTCACTGTCTGGGGATTACATTAGTTTGGTTCAAACTGTTTTCCAAATCTTTAAAGATATCCCAGTTGAGCTCGCAGTCAACTCTCTTGGCCCTGTGTAACTCTTTATTTAGGATTGTTTAGTATCTAACCTGTCTAAGGCACATAGTTGCTAATAGCAGCAGGTGAATAAGATAATACAGAAATAGGGAACGTATGATTAAACCTTTTGGAACTACACTTTACAAGTAAAATTGACAACTGTTAGTACTTCTTAGACTTAGGTAATTCATTCACACTTTCTTGTACTAAAGTTTGACGTAAGCAGAAAGCTAATTTAGCACACGGGTATTCGTCATTGTCATGTTGTCTTGTTAATAGCTCACTTGTTTGTGACAGTGCAGATTGTGGAGGATGGCTAAGTAAAGACAGTGGTGGGGGTCCAGTCTCTGTGATTCTTGGGTCAATGATCTAGGAGCACATTATTAACTTGAAGCAAAACGGCTTACTCCAACAGGCTGGGCATGGCACTTCCTGTTGTCCAAATATCAGAGTTTAATACAGTTTTGCATTAGGTCATTATGTGAAGAAGTAGTATACTAACACAACTAATACCTTATAATATGTAACTTTTTAGCATGTGGTTTTGTTTTTTATTTTGTTTTTGTTTTTTCATTTTACTTTCATTTCTTTTTGTTTGGCCAATGTATAACTCAGCACAGTCTAGTTTATTTTTCATATCCTTATCTCCAGTTACAGCACATTAATGGATATTCATCTATAAAACTAATACAACATGTTACTGGGCATTTGCATCATAATGTATTTTGAATTGTAAAAAAGAAGTAGCTTGTTTAATTGCAGCAACTGTTCTATAATTTAACTTCTTTGCTTGTTCAACAGTGTTCCCTAAAAGTAGTTCTTAGATGTGGTCTTCGATTGTATTTATGTTCTCTAAATGAACATGTAAATCGCAAAGAATGAATTTCATTATGTTTTACTTTGTACATGAACTTAACCATGTACAAGTTGAACAAGTCATAGAACTTTAAAGTATTTGCTGTGATGAACAATGAGTTACAAGGTGAATCATAAGGTGTATTGTTTATCAGGTTAATAGCATTTTTTTTAATAAAAGGATTGGATTAGTTCTAGTTTTATGTGTTTCCCCTAATGTTAGGACTATATGTTAGGTATGGTGTTGAGAGAACAAAATCTACAAAAAGTAGATGCAATGCATTTTTGTTCAGAATACACTGCAGTTTATATACAATTTCAGTAGTTTTAGACACTTTCTTCTGTACATTTTGGTTGTGTTTATTGCACTGAACTTAGAAACATGCATCCTTAATCAGAGCGGGCTTGCATCTCTACAAACCTGGCCCATATAGGAGGAGAGCCTGCATGTTTCCATGGTAATAATCTTCCACAGGCATGCCACCTCCAGAAAGTTGCATACTGTAACTTTAAATCTGATTAAAACATTTGTTAAAGGTGTTTTCTGTTATAAAGTAATGGACTAAAGCACATTTGTGATAGCAAAATAAAGTGTCTTTTTTCAGTGACCCAGAGTGATAGTATCGTCAGAGTAACCACACATTTTCCCATGCAAACATTGTCACATTTGAGTATTTTCCATATCTGTCAAACAGGTTTCTTGTTGTTAGTTAATGCTCATTTGCATGGTGTTTGGATATGTGTCTCATTATTGGAGGCTAGTTTCCATATTTTAGGTTAGAATTGTGATGTATAAGTTTGCCATCAGTGATTGAATAGAACACTTTTATTTGGGTTAATGCATAGCCCAAACATTTTATTTTAACTACCAACCTATAATAGTTATACAGTTTTGAAAGTGTTCTGACCCAGTCACATATCTTGTTTATAACATGCCCAATATAGAATACATGTCAGTCTTTGCTCATTTAGTTATATTACTATTTTACAACCGTATAATACCTTTTTTTTCTTCACAGCTTCAGCGATCAGCAGCAAAGATGTCTTGTGCCAGTTGTCTCAAGTTCCTTATGTTTTTTTTCAATGGTATCATTTTTGTAAGTATACAAGTATACTTAATCCTAATTAAAATATCTTTTGTTAATAATTTTGTATTCGTGTAGTCTACATTTCTGCAGTGCTCTATATATAATCTTTCCAGCTGTACATTTATTGAGTCTGTTGCAATAACTTCAATATGAGGGAGTGTTTCCATTTCCATTTGTTATGACATGTTATAACCTGCATATGGCAGTGTTGAACTGAAAATGGGTCTTGCACATTGTGTATTTTTTGTTTGTTTTGTTTTTTCAAAAAAAAAAAAACAACCCAAAACACATGGATCTAAAAACAGAAAAAAAGTCAAAGAAAAGTTCTAATCAGCAAGGTCAATGGCTGCCAAAAGGGTATCACCAGAGGTACGCAGAATAACCTAAGGGGTACGCAAAGAGGGAAAACCATAGAATGCCATCTCATTTTAATAAGAATTTTGATTATTTGTATTTCCCAGGCTAGCCTAAATGTTTACCTGTAATGAAAATGCTTCAATATAATAGCACATTTAGTATTTTTTTTGATATTGTGTAATGTGTACAGCGTCCACTCCACAGACAAGTCTGTGTGAGTAATCATCAAGTATTTGATGGAATACAATAAAAAAAAGTTTGGAAAACACTGACTTATGTGTATTAATAAATGTTTGACTGGAATTTAGATAATACAACCTTTTTATTTTTTCACAATATGCTGTTATTTCTTTTCCAATCATTTTTTCCCCTCTTCCTTTAATTTTAGTTGTGGCAAAGCCAAAAGATGCATACATATGGAATGGCTCATTACTAATTTATGTTTATGCTGCACTGCCACAGACAGTTCTAGGGGAAAAGGCATCAAAATAACAGCAGATGGCAGTCTAGATTTTACAACTTTACAAAAACACTATAAGTATTCCAACGAGTACAAATGACTTTTGTTATTTTTACACTTAAGATGTATTTGATTTATGATTATACTTGTGCAGCCTGTAAGGGTAGGTACAGCAGAGAAAAGACGGAGGAGTGTCTTGTGTTGTGGCACCTGATGGCACGTGTCTACCTTTACCTGTCTCCTCAGCTGGCCGGAGCAGGGATCCTGGCAGTGGGCATCTGGGTAAAGGTGGACAGTGGTTCGATTTTCACTTTTTTGGAGAAGATCCCGGACGCCCCATCCGAGCTGGGGCAGGTGCTGAACGTGGGCTACCTGCTCATAGTCCTGGGGGGCCTGCTGCTTATCATTGGCTTTCTGGGCTGTTGCGGGGCCATGCGGGAGAGCAAATGCATGCTGCTGCTGGTAGGGACCTGTTAATCTTACTACGACACGCATACTGTATGGACGAATGAAGTTAGTGTAGAGCCAACAGAATTTACAATTCAATTTCCTCTCCTATCTTTTCCATAGTTCTTCATTATAGTGATGCTAATCTTGTTGGCTGAAGTTTCAGGAGCCATAGTGCTGCTGGTGTTCAGACCATTGGTAAGACATCATTTTCTGAATACTTAATGAATTTTATTTTTGCCAGCGAAATGAATTCTTGCGATTTTTGTGAGTTGATAAACTCTTGAGAATTTGTCTTGAACAGCTCCAATTGAATCATGTGCATGTGGTGGGTGCACAGACTGACCCACCACAGGGTCGCCCTGTGATGTAACCAGCGCTGAACTAACCAAAACAAATAAGGCGACGCCGACAGACATACTTAGACCTATTTTAGTAGAAAATACGGACTAATAAGGACTATTTTGTTTGTAAAAAACGTGCTCTGCTTTTCTACATTTGGATTGTTCCGCTGTTGTGACATTTCGACCAGTCAACGTGACGTCTTTGAACGCTCCGATCATCAGTTCCGATCCCTTTAAGCGAGAACTATCCCAGATTGATGTGCAGAACTTAATTCAGAGGGCTACAGATAACAATCTGGGAGAGCCAAGTTAAATGGCTTTCACATTCTGATCAGTTTTATACTAACATCCTTATGTCTTGTATGTCCAGGTGGACAGCTTATTTGTAAAGTTTGGACATGTAGCAGTTCAAAACATCAAGACAGACTATGGGAAGAACTCTGACATCACAGGACTGTGGGACACCATTATGAGCACGGTTAGGCGCGCTCTCAAAGTCATTTCAAAATCACATTTTCAGACTATCATTTAACATGTGCTTTACTTCTTCAGTTAAAATGTTGTGGATACAACAACTACACAGATTTCACCAACTCATCCTACCACCTGGAGAAGGGATATCCACCAATGTGCTGCCAGGATAGTGGAGCCCCATGTGGCAACAGCTCGAACAGCACTGGAGTACCAGTATGTACCAACAAACCAAAAATTGTCTTAATTAAAATCCACGTAGCAATATATACATGGATTTTCTTCTAACCTGTACCTCCACATATTGTGGGCACGGTCCATGATTGCATTGCCACAAAATCATCAAAATCTATGTCTTAATTTAATTTAATTTCTCCAATCATGGGGCCGCTTCCCAACTGCTTAAGAAGATTCCGGACACCTGTTCAGGGCTGCTGGAGTGGCCATTATGCCAATTTGTGTGTCTCTTTTGTGGACAAGTGACTTTGTGTTGTGAGACACTTCGTTGTCAGTACTGACTCTGTTCGTCAAGATTTTGTTACGTTATTGTGGAATGTGTGTTTTAGTTGACTTTACCTTTTTTTTTTTAAAACCCTTACAAAGTACCATTTGTTTCAATTTTGTTTAGACCCCTTTTTTAGTTTACCCTTAACATCCCTCTACATTAAATTATTTTTTATTTAAAGGTTGTTGTAAAAAAAAAAATAAAAATCTAGATACATTTGCTGATTGAGTCTAAAGTAAAAAAAAAAAGCTTTATCATTTCTTTGTCTCTTAGACAGTGCCTGGCTGTTTCTCTAGGATTAAAGCATTGATCGATGACAACAGTGTGGTTATTATTGGAGTGGCTCTGGCAATAGCAGCTTTGGAGGTAAAACATATATTACATATATTACACATAATGACTCATGCCATGTTAATTTGCTGTATGTTTTCTGCAGCTGGGAGCTATGGTTACCTCCATGAGCCTGTTCTGTAAAATCAAGTCAGCCTGAAGCAGATCCTTCTTTCCACCAAAACCTTTTACAAACCATAAAAACTCAAAAGCCAATAAATAGACACATGCAACTTCTCCATCAGAAAGTCTTTAAACTTTGGATACTTTAGGCCTACTGCAAAATCATATCCACTCAGTTATAAATATTTAGATGATTCAAAAGTGATGATGAAAGGCATTGCATTACACCTGATAAATATGTACATATTTATATATTTGGATTGTTCCAAATAAAATTCATTTGTAATGTGTTGACTATGTGTGATATCTTTTTGAGGCCATCACTATCAACACTACTTTTATCAACAGCATTGGCATTATCCAGACCCTTAGGCTATAGTCATTGTTTTCACGTTATAAGACCGCTAGACAACTTTGTTTTTATGTTTTATTATAAATAAGAATGTACTAAATATAGATGTAGAACAGATTTCATCTCTACAGATGGAGGTGGGCCCAATCAAAAAAGGCCATCGTACCATTAGACTTACTCGTGAAATAGATGAATTGCATTGAACACAAAATGTTTATTAATTTAGATATTTTGTGAAATGCAAATGCTTTAAGACTGGCATATTCTTTATAATCCACATCTGCCCTGTCCTTTTTCAATGTTTTTTTTATCTGAATGCTTTTAACTGTATGTTCATAAATGTTGATTTTAACTGTCTGTATATGTATATATTGTATGTAAGGTGACCTTGAGTGCCCAGAAAGGCGCCCTATAAATAAAATGTATTATTATTATTATTATTATTATTATTATTATTATTATTATTATTATTATTATTATTATTAAGTTTACTGACAGTTTTAGTCTGATGTGCACGGATGTACGTTTGAGGCTCGTACATGCGTGGCAGTGTAGTCAGAGGTGTCGTCTATCCCTCAGTGCGCATGCTCCAGCTCAGAGCATCGGCGTACACATACCTTCACCTCACTCCGCTTTTCACTACACGCCCCTCACAAGTGGTGAACCTTTCGCAATTTTATGTACCACCATCCTCTCAATTCTTAGTTTTTTGGAGTAAGCGATCAACTTTGAAATAGTCTGGATTTTGTGAAGAGCTTGCTTTTACCACGTCTTCCACCACCGCTGCTGCTGCTACAGGTGTCTGTGCGCACCGACCAGAGAACATGTCCAATGGGAAAGAAGCAAATGTTCCAACAAAGTGAGTGAAACACGACTGGAAAGAGTAAATACAATGACTTTACTCAAGATAATCCATGACTTTACATTTGTACCACTACTACATCATTAGTCCTTGGTAGCTTTTGTTGCGAACAATTTTGGATCAGAAAGTATTAATTTTGGCCAGCAGCAACATTATTATAATAACTAATACATTCGGTCAAAACAGTTGAGGTTAATATTTCAAGTGCAAACATATTGTTGAATTTTGTTGCACGATTTTGTGCAGGAGACCCACCTTATTGCTTGACTGAATACCATAACACCTACATTATATAAAACGTTCACTAGAAAAAGTTATTTTGTTATGTGTAATTATCACTATGCTTCTGCTTGTTGCCAAAGTGGTAGTTATTCATTCGTTTGCTCCAGAGAAAAGTTATTAACAAAGATCTTCCCCAAACAAGTGTTCTAACCAGAGTAAGACATATAATGAGTCAGATAAAATTTATGTTATTTACTCAACAGGGGTTGGTTTTCCCTTTGTTAATTTACTGGCAAACAAAATATGGATATTTGATATTTGGAAATCTGAATGAACAGGGATTATGCAAGGATTCTGTATCCTCCTTGTAAGCATGTATTAATTACTTTAATCAACGTATGTCATCGTAATATGTAGTTCTTAAAATGTGCATTATTTCACTATTTGTAAAGGGTTTCCAGATTCTCACTTAAGCCTACATCCTCTTCTATACGTTGAGCCTATAAGTGCACATTCCTAGTTGTTCAGCCCTCTCTTAGCAACATCCTGGCACTTAAGCTAACTGTTTTTGTGTTTCTCAACTGCAGCCTCCCACAGATGACCCTCCAAGAGTACCTGGATGAGTGCATGGAAGCTTTGGACCTCTTCCTTAACAACCACTTCAATGAGAGCTTAGACAGGCTTAAGCCAAGGTAACCCATTTTTGCAACACACCAGAGCATAGACTGGTAACTTAGTTTTGGCCTGCTGATATGATGTCAGCACAAATGGTAAAAGATAAGAGCGTTTTGTGGCGATGAGTGGACTGTGTAAAAGTAGTTCCTCAAAGAAGTCTGCTGGGCCTGCCTTGGGTTGCACCAGTGACTTCAGGATATGAAGTGTTTACCAAAGATGACGCCCAACAAGTATTGGTGAATCAATAGCCCAGAGAGTAGGAGTGCTGAGTGCAAAATAAACAGTACAGGAAAAAGAGAGAGAGGGGGAGGGAGAGGGAGATAGGAGTGGGAACTCTGAATAATGAGGCTTATCTCTGCTGCAGGGAAATGTCACACAGAGGCTTACTGTGCTAACTGTGGCTGAGTGTTGGCTAACTGGTCATCATATGTACTTCATTATGTACTTCAGGTTAACACTGTAATTTGGATAGTCAAATAAATATTGTAAAAAATATCTAAAATAATTTACATAATATAATTGAACAATTAAGACAAACAATTATTTTGTAGATTTTCTATGTTTTTTGGGGGTTTTTTGTAAATCTGTAACATCTCTTTTCATGTTTAACATTGCAACTCTAAAAGCACTAAAAGCACTACTACCATAAAATCTCAGACTTTTTGTGATGAAAAGGATAAAAGGGGACTATAAATGTTGTTAATTTCTTAGAGGTAATGGAATATTGTTTTGTGTGCAGGGTGAATGAGAGCATGTACCATGCTCTTATCTATGCCACAGTGCTGGAGATGCAGGCCATGATGACATTTGAGCATGAAGACATCACTAACGCTGGAAACACCATGAAGAGTGCCCAGGAGGTCTGCCAGAGGTGAGCCCGGGGATATGCTCACAGAACTGAGGTACAAAGCAGTGACAATAACTGCAGTTAAAATACATTTATTTTATTTAAAGACACACAAAGCTGTCGAGCCAATAGTCCTCAGGCTTGTGTTGTAACAAGAAATTTACAGTTCCCAATACTAAAACAATGGAGATTTACAGATTTCAAGACTTTTACTATGGAAATTATTTGGATTATGACACAGTAGTTGCCTAAATGTTACTGTGATCCAGTAGTTAATGGGGTTTTTCTATGTTTGCTTTTTATATTGTTGTAGCTAATGCATCTCTATGGATATTTTGTCTGCTGACAACTATTATTGCAGATTGATGAGTTTGATCTATAATTTAAGATCCCACTCTCTGGAGGACTAGTGTCAGCTAGTTTTTGGCTGTATTTTTAGTAAGAAAGTGTAAAGTAAATGACAAGCTGCCACTAATTCTAAAGGCAAACTTTGAAATTTAACTTTAAAATGACACTGTTATATACAACAGAAACGATTCAAACTACGCTTTGACACAAATGATGATTTTTTTTCATTGCAGTTTCCAAAGTTTTCCAAAGTTTTATTTCATTGGCTTAAGTTCCTAAACATGTTTGTTTTGAACCCATTTACAGTCAAAGCAAAAAAAAAAAAAAGTATCTGGCACTATTTTGAATGTAGTTCTGAGAACCTACAGTCACTTAGTTGTATTACTCATAAAAGTCAATTGCTTTATAACCCTGCTTCCTCTTAAATGGCAAGAATCACATTTTCATAAGTATATTTACATTTTCATACATCTCAGCAATTTGACTGTGGTTTGCATTATCTACATATGCATTAATGAACAGAGCAAGTTCACAGACACTAATTTACAATTATTTATTTTAGGTTTCGAAGAAAATCTCAAGGTCTGAGTAGTAAGACTGGGGATTCTTTGTCTGAAGGTAACAATAGCTGTGAACATGTGTCAATTGATATGATTTATTTTCAAACAAGGAAATACATGGGATGGATCTTTTTTTTCCATTTAGATTGTTCATCCTCTTTACTGACCTTCATTTAACACTGTCTGACTGTAGCTTTTTATATTCTGTTTGTAACATCTTTTCTCACCACATTTGAACATCTTTGATCTTCCTCTTGGCCCCCTTCCTCTCCAATTACTATTACAGCATACTATTTATTAGCCTTCGACTTTATATGCCTGAACCATCTTAATCTCCTAATTGTCTCTGTGTTTACACAGTCTTGGTGTGTGTTTTTCCGCAGTGCAGCTCCATGCTGAAGTATGTTACGCTGAATGTCAACTGCAAAGAGCGGCTCTCACCTTCCTACAGGTCTGATATTGTAAATCTACAGACTAATTCAACAATGATTATTTTTTGTATATGTATATGTAAGCTTGAGGTGTTGTAACATTATAAAACACATTATGTCGTGCCCTAACACAATGTTTTATTTTTATAGGATGAAAATATGGTCAGTTTTATCAAAGGGGGCATCAAAGTACGAAACAGCTACTTGATATACAAGTACGTCATGCACTAGATTTTCTGAGCCTGATGGTATGAGCCGTTGTAAATTTAAATAGAGGGCACTTAAAATGTTAAATTCTATCAAAGTAAAAAACATATTTTTCTGTTGGCCATCTTAGACTTTTCAGATTATATAGATTTGGTAATGTCAGGACATTTCTTTATCAGGAGTCCTGATACTTGTTTTTATCTTTTAGCAATTAGTATTTTAAAGTTGTTTTTTGTTGTAGCACTCTGGGATTCTGTTGAATGAAGAGTGCATTATAAATAAAATGTATTATTATTATTTTTATTATTATTATAGGGCTATTACCGGTAATCAAATTTTTATCGACACTGATGTTCATTCATTTCTGATTGCGATCTGTTATTTTGTTGTATCACACAAGTATCCTTAGGTTTAACTACATTTAAAGTTGGCATAAATGCTTTAGAATATGTAGTATGTAGTAGTCTGTGTGTGTGTGTGTGTGTGTGTGTGTGTGGGGGGGGGGGGGGGGGGTGTGTGTGTGGGGGTGTGTGTGTGTGTATATATATATATATATATATATATATATATATATATATATATATATATATATATATATATATATATATATATATATATAATGCCTCAATTTCAATTCAAAACAAGCTTGAATTACAATAGAATTTGTTTTTTATTTTGTGTCTGTCCCTGCTCCTCAGAGAACTACATTCCTTCATCAAATCCCATAACTGCCAGAAAGGAGCCAGCCACCTGCACTTAGAGGGAGGGGTCTCATTTGGAATAGGTGCCTTTAATCTGGTATGAGCGTGTTCTTTTTCAATTAGCTAACATCTCTGATAAATGTTAATGTTGTTTACCCACAACAATTTTATTCACAGACCCTCTCTTTGTTTCCTCCTCGGATACTAAAACTGTTGGAGTTTGCAGGTTTCTCTGGAGACAAGGTATTGAAATAACATTTTTTAATACTTATTTACTTGGCTAGGTTTTTAATTAGTGTGTTATATTTTCTTCATCAGGAGTTTGGTCTGTCACTGCTCAAGGCTGGTGCCACAGGGATGAACCTCCGCTCGATGCTGTGTGCTCTCCTATTGCTCTGCTACTACACATTTCTGACTATTATTCTTGGTACTACTCCATCCTAAATTACAAAAGTATTTACACTGCACACTGGTGTAAAAAATCCTTTTGTTTTTAGGCACTGGTGAGGGAGAGGTGACTGAAGCTGAGGAGCTGCTCAAACCTTTCCGCCTCCGCTACCCACAGGTACATTCGCTGTTTGGCTCAAGCCTCCATGCATGCATTTAGACATTGTCTTACACATTAAAGGCAAACAATAATTCAATTGGTGATCCCCGTGATGTTATGAACTAATCAGATTGCAAATGCAAATGGATTTAGTTATGCCCAGATCGTTTTATTTTAAATATCTGAGATCTACGCTCAGATTGCAGTATTGAAAGCCCCAAGGCATAACTTTTTAATACAAAAATAGATACATTATTATTATTATTATTATTATTTTATTTTGGATGTTTTTATTGCATCTTTGCTGTGATGAGACTTATATCTACTTAAAACTAACTTTTATTTTACCTATAATATTCCTTAGTATGGTAGAAAACGTATCATTGTATTCCAAAGTATGGTTTTAACTTTCCATTTCCAAGTAGAAAGTTACACGATGTTTCTTTAAACATGTTTGGTCTGTTTGGTCATATTCTTTTTGACAGATTTTGTTACTTTCTTTAGTAATTTCGCACTTTGTCATTCAGTCCTATGCACTCCATTCCAGCCACATACACACACACACCCCCGCACACAAACATACCATAGTGCTATCACTAATACATTACCATCCCTGTTCCACTCCACCTTCTGCCTACAGTTGCCCTTCCCTCTCTGCAAACTATACATATTCAGATTGTACATTTAAGATGTCAAATCCCACAGTTAGTTTACCTAACCTAGAATACTGACTTTTCACATACACTTCTTAGACCTTGTTTGGGGTTTGCTTTTTTATTATGTCACATAATACTATTTTTATTGATAATTATCAACCAAAACATATTAATATTTTGTCTTACCAGGGAGCAATCTTCCTCTTTTTTGCGGGCAGAACTGAGGAGATTAAAGGCAACATTGATGAGGTATGTTCAATCCCATTTCCAATTATCATTTTCAGAGGCAGTGTTAATATTTGATCTTAGCTGTGAGTGGTCTGCTGTTTGCAGGCTGTGGCTTTGTTTGAGGATGGCTGTAAGGCGCAGCAGGCCTGGAAGCAGTTCCACCACATGTGTTACTGGGAGCTCATGTGGTGCTTCACCTTTAAGAGGGACTGGAAGATGGCTTACTTCTACGCAGACCTCCTGAGCCGAGAGAGCCGCTGGTCCAAGGTACAGCCTCCTGCTGGTCTTTGTGTTTTGAAGATGAGCAATGTTTTAAAACAACAGCGTTTTAATTATAGTGTGGTTGACTGTTCCCTTTTTGTTGATTGCATCAGCATTTTTTTAAATGCATGAAATCCCAAAGCAAATCTGGCAGTTGTTAATGTAGTGTCTGCTCTCTCAGGCTATGTATGTGTACATGAAAGCAGCATATCTGAGCATGCTTCCAGAGCAACAGGCCAGACCGTTTGAGGAGGACGAGGTACTGCTCTTCAGGTAAGCACAATATTCCTAAGAATTATAAGACTATTATTATAAGAACAATTATCTAGACAAAAGCACTAATTGATTTATGATTTACAAAGCCTAAATATTTGAAAACATTGTTTTCATAAGTTTTATTGTATTTCCTCAAGACAAGTGCCCACCTTCAAGCAGAAGATCGCAGGGAAGTCTCCGCCCACAGAGAAGTTTGCAATCCGTAAAGCCAGACGCTACAAGGCTCCCAGCCCTGTAAGACTGCCAGTGCCAGCACTGGTAAGGTTTACCATTTTTTTTTAACAGTTTTGTTCATTACTGTATGTTATGTTAATTTTTGAAATCTAAATTTTGAATGCTTTTTGTGCTTCAATTTGCTGTCTTTCAGGAGATGATGTACATGTGGAATGGCTTCACTATGATCCGGATGAGACCTGAGCTGAACAATGGCATGTTGGAAACTGTACAGGAGGCAGAGCGTACCCTAGAGGATAGCCCTGGTAACAGCACAGATTACACACATGACTCTTCAGTGGTTGTGAAAATCGTAACTGTGATGTTACCATAGTTACCTCCTCTGTCTCCCCTCTGCAGAGCATGAGTCCCTGGTGGATGACCTGTGTTTGGTTCTACTGCTGAAGGGAGTGTGTCTGAGGAACCAGGGCAGTTTGCAGTCTGCTCTGAACTGTTTCAAACAGCTGTGTGACAGGTGAGAACCTGCTTGTATTATTATAGTTATAACATTAGTTATAACATTAATAATTTATATTTAGTGTGGGTGTGTATATATGTATATACGTGTGTATATATGTGTGTGTGTGTGTGTGTGTATATATATATATATATATATATATATATATATATATATATATATATATAAATAAATATGTTGCTCCCTGTGTGTGTGCAGTGAGAAGAGGATCCGCTTTGATCACTATCTGGTGCCCAATGCTCTGGTGGAGATGGGTCTAATTTATATTGACCAAGGCGAGAGGGATAACGCCATCAAAGTACTGCGCAAGGCCAAGTATGTTTTCTAATGACCACCTTTGTACTCCATCTTATAAAGCAGTTGCAGCTAAAGATGACTATGCTTTGAACTATTACTTGACTTGATAATAAATTGATGGGATCATATGTAGTCAAAGTCCTAGTATTGTTACTCTAAGCTTAAGTGGTCAGATAAATAACCATAATAACCATGATATAATAGTCAGGATTGATTATTAAATTATACATACAATACAACAATGGTAAAGATTGTCAGAGATTCTTCTCGTGTGTTTCAGAAATAGCTACAAAGATTACTCCATGGAGTCCCGAACACAGTTCAGGATACACGCTGCTCTAGCCAAAATCAAGGCAGAAAAAGTAGAAGATGAGGACACGCATCTGTGAGAAGCTTCTATTCTGTAAACTCATTCTCAATTTATGAACTTTCAAGTTTTTAGCTTCACACTGGCAGAGGACAGAAGACTTTCTGTGTGAATTCATGGGATATTCAAAAGACTGAGAAGAACGTGTGAAGTCAAGAATACCTTTTTAGCAAAGGGATTTTCACCACTTGGAGTAAACTTAATAACACAGACCTGATCAAATTCACACTTTCAAGTATTCCTGGACAAATCAAAGTGAAAATGGATGCAGATGTCTTACAGCTGAAAGCCAAATTATTAGGTACAAAGTCTAACTTTAATTGGCGTAGACATGTCTTTACATAATTTTAGTGGTTATTTTAATGGACTGTAATAGGAGTTGATCGGCACGCAATAATCGTTTAAAGTTTCATCTAACAAATATGCTTTGATGGTAGGTCAACTGAATTCTTGTATTTGTTATTTCATGTATTGTCTTGAAATAAATTTAAGCAAATATATTTCAGTAAGTAAAATAAAAATAAAAGGCAAACCTGAAATTGCAGGACAATTTATCTACAATGCAGAAAGAGAATCAACTTGAACAAAATTTGATATAAATTCATTCAATCACTGACAAGAAAACACAAATTTGGTAATTTTTTTTGATAAATGGTAACCACTAGCAGAGCATATAAACATGTAAAACAAAAGTGAAGGTTTATGATGGTTCAAATTATTGTCCTTTTACCACAAACATTCTGCCCAGACTATGAGGAGGCAGAGGGAGGGGTGACAAGCACGGTCGCCTGCTCCTCTCTCTGTCTACGCTTCAGCAGTTTCTTTTTCTTCTTCTCCTCCTTCTCGATCTCAGCTACCATTTCTAAGAATTTGGGGCTGCGGGGGTCCACATTGTAGCCAAACCGCTCTCGGGCCTCAGCCAACAGCTTTGAGCGCCGGGCCTTCTCCTCTTTGAGCTTCACTTTAGCCTCTCGCTTCTCTCTTCTCCAGTCTGCAATCATCTTAGGCATTTTGGCCATGTTCGCTGTAATAAGTTTTTCCCTGTAGGTAAATATAAAAAAAATAATGTACTGACTAAAAACATCAAACCCAGAGTAAAAATGGAACAGTAATGTATGAACAGCATCCAGATTTAGCATTTTCTATAACTGTAAATTTTGCAATAGACAATATGCAAATTTCAACCTTGTTATTTCTCTTAGTTTTAGTTGAGTTTATGTTTTGACTTTATTCATCAGGAAGATGTGCATTTCTAAAATTCTACATCAATACTCAAACTCAGAGTTTTCTCATTCATCTTTCAGTAAGGACATAAACCAAACCCAAATGTATTTTCTATAACCTTATAACATTTTTTGAAGAATGAAGATGTATTGTAATGAAGATGAAGTGTTCACTGTCCCATCCGTGGGGTTCAGAATGAAAGATAAGGGCAATTTAAACCTAAATAGGAAATCTTTTAAACGGACTAAAGTCCGCAAAATATGACTATAACAGAAAGCTGAAACCAGCCATGGAGAGGCGTCCATTACATTAGCATAGCTGACCTCACTACTCACTTGGCCAGGCGCTTTTCCGTCTCTTCCTTTTCTCTAGCGGCTATGTTCTGTCGCATCACTTCTAGAGTAGGATACCATTCGTTCTCCTCGGCAATAATCTTGTCTAGCTCTTCGGGAGTAGGCCACAGCGAGGCCGGATCGATCCCTGAAGCCGAACCATAGCGACCGTACAGCTTCCTATCATAGCGCGCTGTCTTCTGCCACTCCGGCGTACTCTCGCTCTCTTTGTCCGGTATATACGGCTCACGGAGGCTCAGTCTTAAAGGTTTGGGGTTGTACGAGGCTGTTTGGAAGACAAGTCCATTATTTGAAATGCAAGATAACACGGGTTTAGGCGTTGAAATCCAGTTTAAAGCCCTGCTCAAAACGGCTGCCCTCCTGAGCCACACGGAGGACGCCATGTTTGTCCTGTCATTGGAGGACCCCGCTGAGGTTGACCGCGGTGGAGCCTGTCCGGAAAAACAAACGCATAAGCTCAGGAGAGCAGAGGAGGGACTGGTATGAGCTAATTGAGTAACACGGCATTTTAATTGAATTTTAACTTCAGTGGATGTGTGTAATATCATTTTTGTGAGACCGGTTTATAAAATAAACTAATGAAAAATGATGAGGGCTATGCCTGGTGGTCTGCAGCTGTCTTGTTTTTTGTATGCCTACATAAACATCTGATTATCCTAGGATTTGCAATAGGTTTTAATGAATTATGAAGATCTATCTGCCACATAAAAAGATATGACTTTTAGTAACGCGCCCTGTACCACCTATAGGGGGTGCCATTTAGGGCCTTCTCTGCACGTGCACGAATTTGAGGTCTACACGCATAAATCGACTTTGTGAGCTTCTCAGATCATATTGTAAATCATAATTGGGGTGTTTTATGTTAGCTGGAGAACAAAAGTAAAGGTGATAGGAGCATGTAGCAGGTAAGACCATTCACACGTTTTTCACTGGGGGACATAGGGTCATTATTGTGTCTCATCCCATTAGTTTCTTCTAAATGCTGTCACTGACTTTGCTGTCTATTGATCAGTTTCCAATGTCCACAGTAACTTGGCTGTATTGGCGAGCAGGTGTGTAGTCACAGCGCCAGAGCAAAGAGGGGAACTAACAATCTTTTAATACCATCTTTGAGCATTTAAGGACCACTGAGCTTTGGAATCAACCTTGGAGAGAAAAGAGCTTTGTTTTAACCTCTTTAGCCCCGCCCTTCTTCTTTTTTAAGGCCTCCACCCTCCCACAACTTCTAGATTTAATTTCCTTTCAGCATGCATATAGAACAAATGTGCACTGCTCTGGAGTGCTGCACTTCCAGAGACAGATGTCATTGCTTTTGTGTGCTGCATTAAAGATTTAGGGTTCCCATGGCAGGGGTGGCACAGGAGGGGGAGGAGGGGGGGGGGGGGGGGATCTGGTGCCAGGCCAAGCCATCAGGGACCACATGACTGTCAGACTTGTTAGCAGTGGAAATAGGGGAGCAAGCAATATGACAGGTCTATTTGTGAGGGAGTGAGGCAGCAATGAGATAATGTGCCCTGTGTGCAGTGCAGTTTTACACACAGGATAGAAGCTGCAAATTATCATGCTGGGATAGTAAATTAGTAAATAAAAAATAAAACGCAAGATGATGTAGTTAGAATCACAATTTTCTTACCTTAGATCACAATATTCAATTTATTTAGTCTTAAAAATAAATGAAAGTGGATTGCAAAGTAATTTTCATGAACACAAACATGAACAACACAGATTTGTAATCGTTGTTTTTAGCTTAAATCCCTTACAGTTCTAACTGAAAGATGTTTTAGCCACTTGAGGGAGACAGATACCAGTCTTAGCCCCTCAGCACCATTATAAAAGCTCATGTTTTTTTGCTCTACTTTATTTGTTAAATTTCACCTGTTTTGTGCAGGTGCTATTTCTCTCCCTTCTGTAACCCTGTGTCATATTCACTGCTTTACTGTTATTCTTAAGGAGCAGTATATCATAATATACATCATAAGATAGGAAGGGCTAAGGGAGTGCAGTCCCTGTTTGTCTCTCTGCTTAAACTAGTTAAAATGTAGTTGGCATCATTTTTAGATGAGATTGGATATCCTATGAAAAGGGGGCAAAATTTTTCAGAAGCGGGGGCTCCCGAAAGTGACTCTGGAATTCAACACAACTTCTTTAACTTTATAACTTCTCTACCTCTGATTGTTACTTTTAGTGTTTTCCTTCGTCACCTGTTGATTCTGTAAAGTTCCCATTTATCTTGTTTCCAGGGGCTGGGTGTTCATCTCTGAAGTCTCTGAAATCATTCCCAATTCAAAGTGCTAAATGTAAGTCAAAGCTATTATTATTGTCACTGCTCTACTGACACATTTGTTTTCCGTGTGAATTGTCTGACTGACAAAAGGAATGAAGTATTTCAATCTGTCTAACTTGTTCCTAGTTCATTGATAGATCACTAGTATTCACAGACATGAACTTTCAGGTGCGTGTACTGCTTTAGAAGTGCAGTAGTGTTGTACTGACCAGTCGGTTCTCTTTCAGCATTTGTCTGAATTTTTTGTTGCGGTTTGATGTGCTCACAAAGTACTGCTGTTACAATATTGCATACTTTATGGAGAACAAACACATTTTCTACAGATTTATCAAACTAAAATCATACACCACCATAAATTTCAAGCTTTTTGAGGGACTTAAATTTACCTAATCAAATAAACAAAACAAGAGTCTTGCTCAAGTCATTGATAAACTCCATCTGTCAGAAATAACATAATTTCAGGCAAAAATCACTCAAGCACAACTTAAGTTAAAACACGGTGTCTATTTGATCAACTAAGAATTTTGAGCTCATATGGCGTCATTACCATCCTATTGTCCCCGCTCGCCATCACAAAGCAGAAATCATAATAAATCCACTGCAAATGAAGCTTTTGTTGGCTTCAAACAATGATGGCTTTGCTCAGAAATTTGGCAAGAAGAAACCAGATTTGTCAGCATTTTCCCCTAGAACAAGGGATAAGGACGAAATCCAAAAATATATAAAAGCGCACCCAAAATGTCTCCATTTCCTGGTAATGACAGTAGACCACAGCGGTTAGAAAAAATAAGGGATATTAAAAGTGTGTTTGGTAAGATGATTCCCCACAGTGTTGGTGATGAATTGCAGCCCTCCTCAAGAACATAAGAATTAATAATCGCGAGGTAGAAGGTGTTGTCCTTGCCAATGCGGATATTACAAAGTGCCTTCAGACAACTTAAGCTTGCTCTAAAGTCTCCACATTTTTATAGTCGCTGATTTTACCATTTGGGCTTGTTTGAGAAATGAGCAACAACAAAACCCCCCACTCCTCACTAATGTTAAACTTGGACCTGTGCCCAATGCGGAACTGCTATGGTAAGCATTCCTACCCGCTGCGAAGGGAGGGGGTTCTAAAAAGAAGACCCAGGGACGGTAAGCCTTCAGTGAGGAGCTGTGGAGTGTTTTACAGTAATGAGTATACCACATGGAGATTTGGTTAGCAGTGTGCGAAAGGCAGGGGGAGCCTTCACCAGTGGAAAAAACAGCAAAGGCCAAAGTGGCTTCCGGAATGATTCATCCCGGGGACACATGGAAGATTTGATTTCTACTTACTTTGCTATAGGCTGAGACTCCCAACATGTTTACTGACACATGGTAGTAGAAATGGTTGTAACTTTTGAGTTATCTTGTTTGTTTCACCATCTTGCAATCTCTATATAATTTATTTTCCCCCATATTCCATGAGTAAGTTTGCTACTTTTCATTTTAGACTTTCACTATTTATAATTGCAATTTGCAATTATAAATAGTGTAAAATAGCAAATATTGCACTGGAAGTTTTGTTTTTTTGTTTTTTGTTTTTTTCAACCTCTTTTCAGTTGTTGCTATGAGTTGAAATTGTGATCTCATACTGGGATCTTAACTGCTCATCAAGCTGAAATAAAGTAAGATGAATAGCCAAAGTTTTCCAACAGGGACATTAAAGTCAATATTTATATTTTTAAATAAATGTATATTTTATTGCAAAAAGAAACTTATTGTTGATGTCACTAATATCAGTGTCATACACGTAAATATATAAACTCACAAACTGTTCATAATTCTTCTCCAATATTCCTATATAAAAGCCACATTATGCCATATAGTGGTGATATCGGCTTGTCAAATCTGATCCCGTCAGATCTCAGAAACTAAGCAAGGCTGAGTCTGGTTAGTACTTGGCTGGGAAAATCAGATGTCACAGTGGGGTGCCAGTGGCAAAAAGCTGTTGTTGTGTTCTTAAGCAAGATACTTCACTCACATTGCCTATGAAAGTAGTGAGTGTTGGTGGTGATCAGAGGCTCAGATTGGCAGCCTCACTTCCGTCAGTCTGATCCCAGGATGGCTGTGACTACAATGGTAGCTTACCACCACCAAGTGTGGAGTGAATGAGTAATGCACTGCATGTATCTTGAAAGGTGCTATATAAGTTAATTGATCAATTAATTAATATCTATCTATTCAGTCTATGTTAAATATAGATTAAATATAGATCTATATTAAATATAGATTTAATATAGATTAGAGTAAGGACGAAAACAAGGCAAGTGGCAAGAACATACTCCATGTATAGACTGAGGCTATATGCAAATCCTTCACTCCTCACTGTACTAAAACACTCCATTGCATGACACAAAATGGCTCTAACCCTAAAACAATCATCCCTCCATCTCCTGTAAACACTGCTCCATACACTCCCATGCACACAGCAGGTTTACATAAGTATTTGGCATTTGTTCCAGGCTCATAATGCACTGGGCTCCCATAGCGGTAAACAAACGTGCCACTGTCTGCCCCTGATACATTAAGATTTTCTCTACAAATCACCACATCGCCATGGGAACAGAACAGCTTGCCTCTTCGAAAAATACCTATACTATGAGTGCCCCTTTTTGACAGATTTGTAAACAATGTCGGTGGAAGATTATTCCCAAAATGTGCGTCTGTGATTGGGCTCGTGGAGGCTGAGGGTCCTAATGCGTTGATTAATGGGTGCGTCAGGAGTGATGGAGGCGCCCTATTCACAAGTGACTGCTAATTTAAGTGGAGATTCATCAAATGTGGCTAGCCTCTCGTACGCACCTTCACGGAGCAGAGCCGGGGTCCGCTCAAGATGAATGAAGGTAATTACGGGCGCTACCTGTTCCCTCACTCCTGCAGAGTCAGCCTGGATACCTGTTCACGGGAGGACTGAGGGGCTACTTGTGGTTTTTGTGCTTTATTATACAAGAATAAAATAGGCCTATTCAATTCACAAGAAATCCATTGTTGAAATTAGGACTGGCCAGTTTTACAATAAAAATCCAAAAGTGTTCTGATACCTATGACAACATGATTCAGCGTGTGTCTGTTTAATGTAACTCTGGTGGTCAAGAACATGCACTTCTCCCCAGGGAGAGACAGTTGGATTTAACTAGTCACAGTAAGTGTGAATTTTTCAGATGATCATGAATGATCAGGCTCCAAGAAAATTGTCATACAATGGAATTTTAAAACAGCTCCCACAAGCAAACTTGCTTTTAGTAACATTTTTTTCTTGTACCTTAACTACATTCATTTTGATTTCAAAAAGTAGTGCTTGGTAATATTTTTTAAATCCATATTCATAAATGACCCCAGATTAAAGTGAGAATGAATTGAATTTATTTTTCAATATATGTATTATCTTTGTTGCAACGAACCAATACTGTGTATTCATACTTCAGTGAGCCCCATTTCACACAGCCATATTTGTTTTCTTGATAATGGGTATGTCTTTCACCACCCTTAACCCTTTTAGTGTATTTAGTGCAGCAATGGCTAGCTATCATCTCTTCTTTAGCTACCATCTCTTTTCTGATTCCAGACAATTGTGACAATTCACCAGCACAACTGTGGGGGGCTAGTAAAAATATGTAATAAAGTACTTATACAAATAGATGTCTGCAGCATCCCCGTGGAGATTAGAACTTGAATGTTTGCTAATGATCCAATCAGACTGTCTCTCCTCTTGCTGCCGTAGGGATAGCAGTGCCACAGCTCACACAGGCTCAGGGCAAGCGTGTGGGGAAGGCTGTTTGTTTGTCCAGTTGGCGTTGTTGGTGGTAAATGTCATTGGTTTGTGTGAGACAGACGTGCTGCCAGTGACTCTGAACGTGCCTGTCCTGTGCCAAATCACCAGAGTAGTGTGGAGTAGCGACCACTGATGGAGCAGTTAGAACTAATGTGACTGAAACATCCTATTCAGTGAAGGACACAGGCTTTCAGAATCACAAAGTAATATGTGGGGTTATACAAATAAAGTGGACAAAAACTAAATCAAGAATAACATGATTTGATTTGTTTACTACATAGGCACAGAATCCCTATGACACTGTCAGCTCTGAGTTTCTCTAGAACAGATGAGTAGCGGCTTCATTCTAAGATCTTGACAAGATAGTTGTTCCAATAGCATAACACAAGTAAAAAATGCGGTTAGAACCACTGACCAATCACCAAACTAGGGATGGAACCAGATCTCTTGAGATAAAATTGCCAAGATTTTGTGCACATGAGAAGAGTGATCTCATGAAATATGTTTACATTTGGCTTGGTCAAAAACGATAAAGCAGGTGAGTTATACTTGAGTGCGACTAAAAATAAATAAAAAACTGTGAGGCCATTGTGAACTCCAGTGAAATGCACATTTAATTTATAGTAAATTATGTTAAAATCTCTCATCTCGTCTTTCATCTTGTTTAATTTTATTTGTTAAAAAATGTACATAACTACACTTGGCCTGCTGTTTTGTTTGTTGTTTTTTTTCCTTTATGGCAGCAATAATTAAAAAAAATCTTCAGTGTATGCAATCAATGTATTGCAATTCCATATTTTAAATGGAGGTAAACATGCAACAGTGTTCTATAGTCATCAAGAATTGTTAAGAAAAAAAAATAACACTTTAAAGCAACACTTAAAGAACATCTCTAAAATATCAAAACACTGAATGCTTAAACTGTGAGCAAAGGTTCAGACTTTGTTATAAAATCCCCAGACAATAATAGACTAAAGATGTGTGTGGTGGGATTTGTCTTGCTTTCCAACATGGCAGCCACAGTCTTCATAGTGCTCTCTGACTGGCCAAATCCATTTGTAAATGTCACACGCTCCTAATCAATCCTGACACATGGGCTTCGTCTACAAAGACACGACACTTTTCCACTTCTCGCTGTCTCTTTCCAAACATGAAGTCATCTCTATGGGAACACTCCCAAAGCCTCCAAGTTCTGCTGCAGGTCCAGTCCTGACCTCCTCATGTTAAAAAGGAGTATAGTGAGAGGCCAGAATTAACCATACAGTCAATTTACTTTTACTATTACAAGACCATATAGTTCTGATGTTTAGGTTCAAAATAATACACTACATATAGAAATGTATGCATACAGTTATAGAAGCCTGTGACCTCCATATGGAGATTTGGATTTTGCAAGTCAGATCAAATAGTTTTGTCTCATAAAGACTCCATAAACATACAAGTGATAGAGCAGTCAACTTATAACCGGAAGAATGGCAGTTCAAATTCAGCTCTGTTAACGTGGTTGTTGTGTCCTTGTGGTTAGGAAGACATTTGCACAGATTGAAAGTCAGCTCCATGGCAGCCGTGGCAGTAGACTCAGACTTGTTCATCTTTTTTTTCCTTTTTTTTTTTAAGTTAAAGCATTTTCAGATTGTGGCTGTGGACTCAATGATATTTTTAAACAATACAATGTAAACACTTATACCTGTTCTGAGATTTAAAAAAAAAGAAAAAAAAAACATACTAAAACTATTCAGGGAAGGTTACATTGTGTCCTATTTTTGTATTTGTTGTTTCAGTATCAATACTTATCAATATGAAAATTTTTTGACAACCACAATGATGCAATATTATAGGGAGACCTTTCTTTGGTCATTACTAGTGAAGTAGTTAGTCCCCCAGTCACATTACAACAGGGGCGTCAAACACATTTTCACCGAGGGCCAAATGAGCAAAATGGCTTCCCTCAAAGGGCCAGATATAAAATAAATCTAACTACTTTTTTAACTTGTTAATTAACTCTTTCTATATTTATTACTTATTCAAGTTACAGATATTGTATATGCATTTGCCTAGATGTAAAAATATATCTGTGTAACTGCGTATCTCCTGATAAAATTACATTTTAAGACCATCATACCTTTTAATTTACACACACACATAAAATGATGTGGAGGGCCACATTTGGCCCACGGGCCTTGAGTTTGACACCTGTGCATTACAATTTAAAGTTGCAATGTGTGTGTGTGTTGTTGTTTTTTTACTGTTTTGTCAGATGGCATAATAACAGAGTGCTGAGTCACAGAACATGGTATTGACTATGTACACTATCTTTAAATAATGACATGCTCACAGCTGTTCTGTGGTTCTGGAAGTGCTCTCCTCTGTACTGGGGGTTTGGTGGGGGTTTGTTGGGGGTTGGTGGGGGTTTGGTGGGGGCTTGGTGGGGTGTAGACATGGCTCCCGTTGTTCCCTTTGCCGCGCCAGACCATCTGTCATCTGCTCCAACATCTGCAGACCCAAGGTGCCCCTGTCACCCAGCGTTACAGCACTGTGTTTGGCTCTCCCATTAAAGACGCCTGGAGTGATTCACAGAACAAAATCTATTAGAGTGAATCAGCTGGGCTCCTACATTAAGATTTGGACCGGTCTTTGGACAGCGCCACCCGCCTGTCAAAGCATGTCTCTACATGTCTGCCTGTGTGACATCTCATCTCCTCTGACTGGCAGTTTGGCCCACAGATATGGTCTACATGAGCTCCGACTCCTCTGGATTTCTTCTGTCTCAGATTCTACCTCAAAACAGATGGCTTCCCCCTTCCACACGTTTAATGGAGCTCCTCTTGGTGCTCTTGAGCTAAATAATGGGCTAAATAATGTGTCTGATTCTGTACAATATGTTCTGTGAACATTTTGAAAAGTGCATGTTCAGATCAATTCAGTTGTTCAGAAGTACTTTATGGGGATGATCCAAATTTGGCTAATTGAAAACAACAGTAATTTGCATATGGGATGTAACGTTAACGATACTGGCATTGTAATTTGCTGGCTCAGGCTTTGGGGTCAAAGATATTGGTTCAAAGATATTGATTCAGCCTATACGTTATAAGACTGTTTATGGCCAACAACAAAAACAGTTGGTTAAACACTTCCTAATCTCCAGCAATGCAGCCAATCATTAATCAGTGCTAGTGCAGGATCTGCAGCTCAGTGAGTGAATTTTGGAGCTTTCACATGAGGCATGGTCTGTCCTCTAAATGCAGGTAACATTCACAGGTTTAGTTATGATTATTCCTTCCTTTTTAAACAATTGCATGCGCATGCTACATACTCTTACCTTTAAGGAAAGAAACATTAATTCTATGTATGAGTATTGGTTGCTTGAAGTAGCGATATCAATATATTGTATTTTATGCTTGTAGAATTCTAGATTGATTCTAGAAGGTTTGCTTTTCCAAAAAAAGGTAAGATGAGATAAGAGTAAAACTAATGCATACAATTATATCTGCCACACTGATGAAGACAAAAGACCACACCACCAGGCATCTACCATCTGGTGTCAATCTACTTTTTCCAGTAGATTTCCAGAAAGCCACAAACTCACTATAAGCCCTCTTAATTCCACAATTGTCCACTTCACTTGAGTACAAATACAGTACTGTGCACATTGTAGTTGGTCTGATAGCGCAGAGATATTTTGAGGTACAAAGAAATGCGTTGGCAGATGGATTGGTGCATTAAGACCGGACGAGGCATTAGTCTTCTCTCGAGAGCGCCACTGTCTATGGCATATGCCTCTGATCTGGATTACGCCAACAAGATCACAACAATATGCTCATTGTCCAGCAGCACGCAGGGCTATAATCTACGGGATTATACTCTCCAGCAAACTGGCAGCAGCCTTTGAGGATGAGAGCGACTGATAGAGGAGCATCCTTTATAAAGATGGGCTGATTATCCAGAGTCTGATTTCAATTGTGTTTGTCGATAATAGATGTGCTGTTAGTAGAAACACAAATGCACACAAACACACGCATATGCACACACACAGACACTCTTTAAAACAGACTCTATACAACAACAGAATCTTTGATGCGCAGTGTACTTTTTAGGAATTACCAGAGCCAGCGGACAATCTATTGAATTTTATTTTTAGAGATGTATTTTGCTAAAATAACTGTTAAAACGTCAGAAGTAATAGAGTTGTGTTTTGTTTCAACGCTGCATGCATCTGTAATATGTGTACTATTTAGTCTCCATCTAATCTGAAATTTCGTGTTCCCCGCTGGTATATGTTAGTTGGTATTAATCTATGCAGACCTTCACAAGAATGGTCATTCAAGTGCTCAACAGACGCTATAGCTGCCATTGTTTTAAGTCACCAACAAACTATTTCATCCAAGTTCTCCAATGCGTCCAGAGAGAGGCAGACCTTGTTTTCCCTTCTGACATTTTGTACACACAAATGTCCTGGCAACTAAGACACACTAGCAAATGCTAATGCTACATTGTTCTGAGTACTCTGTCCTGAATAATACATTTGTTTTCAAGTCTCCCTAAGTAATCCAATTTCAGTATCATGCAACCTTTTTTCTTTTCTTGAATTGGCAAATTGAAAAGTGTATCTAATTCACTAGCAAAAGTAATACGCACCTTTCTCTTCACAGCTCCAGTGAAAGTTTGAAAGTCCAAACACACTCTCTCACTGGGAGTAGTCGTGAACAGCCTATTGTGACATATGGTGAGTCTGGAGAAACCTCTGTCCAGTTGGTGGTGAATGAGAGAGAGAGAGAACAGTGTGTGCCCTGATCACACAGAGCTGTTGCCCACTGGCCTGGCACTGGAGTATGGGCCACATACAAACACTTCTACTCACTAACAGGCAGTAGTAGTAGAAGTAGTAGTAGTAGTAGTAGTAGTAGTAGTAGTAGTAGTAGTAGTAGTAGTAGTAGTAGTAGTAGTAGTAGTAGTAGTAGTAGTAGTAGTAGTAGTAGTAGTAGTAGTAGTAGTAGTAGTAGTAGTGGTGGTGGTGGTAGTGGTAGCAAGAAGAGGAAATTGGTTAGAGAACAGTTGTCAATCTGGTATCAAAAAAGTATATGTTTATATATTTGGCTGAAATATACATTGACGTGCATTGCAGCAAATGCCAAGATAATGAAAATCACAGGAGAATTGTAATTGTAATAACTTAAGAAGGCATGTTTTAAATCAAACTAATTTCTTTGAACACTTCATTAGCAGAGAACTCGGCTTAAGAAAAGAAGGGACCCTGGCAACTGTGAAAAATAATATTGTTAATAAACCCTCCACCATTTCACTTCACTGGCGGTGACACCAAATCCAAACAAGACACTGGCAAATCCTCTATGTGAACAAACTATTTCCCTTGTTTGTGACCCTTTTTAACTTGATCATGCAATTGAACCAAAAACCAAAACGGACCCAAACAAACTTTTTGGAGAGTGACATTCAGTACAGGCCAAGAGAGTGTGAAAAGAGCACCTGCGTGGTCCTTAGTGCAGAGACAAGCGCTCACAAGCTCTTAGCAACAACATGTACTTAAGTCTGGAACAACTCAGAATTCAGCGTCTACAACCTTGTCTGGGATCCTTAATACACGGCTTCTTCAATACTTGATACTATGAAGATGTGAGTCTGGTCACCGGTGAATCTCTCAGTTTTAATATGGGCATGATTGGCAGGTGGATTAGCCAATCGGGGACACGCATAGGCCACGGTATCGAAAAAATGAAGGAACTAACTATCATGGGGGTCTTAAAAACATGACGGATTTCTGCAGAATCAGTGAGTGAAGCCCTAAACTGTTAATCTGAGGTGAGATAAACTTGATTTTATTTGTAAATCATAGGTGACCAATGAGCTCTTTCATTTCACATGTGTCACTTAAAAAACAAATCTGACTGCACAATCGCGTTTGACCAGGTCAGAGATACAATAGGGGACGAATCTAATATCAATCTATATTAAAAAAATTGAGATATTATTCCAGATTTGCCAGCAATCTAATCAGCACAGCAATGCCGAATTTTTCCTTTCCACTAAAATATGTCAGTCAAAAGACTATAAACTAAACAAAATTAAATATAAACAATAGGGTATGACATAAACCTATGCAAAAAGTGGTTCAATGTTGTCTTGAACCTGTGGAAGGGCAGTTGCTTTAAATTCAATCAAATTAATAGAAAAGAGAGTCATTCAAATCAAAACAATTGAATGGTTCTACTTTGGTCCTTTGTCTTTCCGAGCCCAAAAGCAGCCAGCCTAATTTGCACTATTATTTAGTGAAGCTAGCAACATGGATCTTGCATGAATGAAATTAATTTGCATTTAACCTGTAATCAATTTTACTTGTCTGGGCTGACCTAGTAAAGCTCAAGAGCTAGCCTTAGCAAAGTAGTTTTTTGTTTTGGTGGCCAGTTATGCTTAAAATTGTCAGGTACTTTTTCAACTAAATTACCAAACAATTAAAGCTAGAAAAATATTATAATAATAATTTCTTTATTTTGTTTTTTTATGAACAAACACTTCAACTACAATTACACACTGTTTTCATGTTTAATATATAGCCACCATGATAGCCACTTACCATCAGCCTTTTAGCGTTTGTCACTTCTGGTTTTCTTTGTGCTCTTACATTTGTCCTACCAGGCCCATTAGCAGCTGCCTGATTTGCAGCAGCACCATTTTGTGAAGCTAGCGACACGAATCCGGCGCCGTGCTTTAAATGAGCCTTAACCTCTCTGCTCCCCCAAAAGAGCTCCACACAACAACAGACAGCCAACAGTATGTTTTAACTCTTTATGGATTTTCATAAGTCATCTAGTGGGCCATTAAATAAAAATGATACTATGAAAAAGTGGTGGAGGCTAAAATTAGATCACCCCCCTGTAGTTGTGGCAGGACACACGGTGCCAGCAGATTTGCAACATGGGTAGAAGTTTTAAAACATAACATTTTCAAAATTTTTGGTAAGTGAAAGAAGTTTTGAGTTCTGCATGCATTATATTGCTGTAAAACTCACAATCAAAATTCTATAACACAGACACGTCATAATTTCACAATTCACAGTACATTGTTGGTTAATAGGCCTACTGGTCAAAACATATATATATATATATATATATATATATATATATATATATATATATATATATATATATATATATATATATATATATATAAACTTGGTTGCAGCCTTGCAGTACAGATACACAACACACAATCAAATTGAAACAAAAGCTTGTAAATGTATTATTTTCCTCATTTTAAAACTAATTACAGTTGTAAGTAGTAGCACAGCACATGTAACCATATAACTTTATATGTGCGTGTGATAGCGTTATTCTCATAAACACTGATCTCCTCCTGTCCTTTGAGCATATTTGTTCACTAATGCATTTACCAAACTTGTTTTGTATCACCGTGCGTGCAATGAAAATGTCAGATTAAATTTAATGCGCATGCTGTTTTCACATCAACATTCAAAATATAAATATTCAGCTGCAGGTACAAACTCAGTGGAGTAAAAGAAGTATGCAGATTTATATACATTTAGTGGCTGCATGTTGACTAGTCATGAATAGTACATAATTCACATATAATACTTTGTAAATTGTCCAAGTCAGTATCCAAAAAGTCACAACTTGGAGAATCTTTGTTGTTCCCTTTTGGCTTAATCTCGATTTTTTTCCTATGCAGACTATTAGAGCAAAATGTTTCTTTTCCCAGTACAGATATATTATAAGCAGCTCTTGAGGTCAAAATAAGTCTGCTGTGTACTGTTTTACAAAGCTTTTTATTATCCGAGAATTTCAAAATGTGTAGTTAGCATGCTAGTTGTTATTAGCATTACCTTGATGTCAAAACTCTGCTTTGGCCTCTGAATTTTGTGAATAGCGCTTCAAAACTCATCACTGTGACTAATTAGGATGCTTGGATCAATAATTTAAGCAAGAAATTACTTTGGAGCTCTGCAAACCATATAAAAGGCACGAGTTCTGTTTTTTTAAGACATTAAACATCAGACACAGGAACGAATTCTACTGCTATAAAGCCTTACTTCAGCAGATGTAGACATAGTATAGTCAAAAGTCAACATGTCAATAATTGGAGGAAAGCAAAAACATATTGAATAGTGGATTATGTTTAGGTTAACCATATGCAATATTTGAATTCATTGAGCACACTGTTAGCCTGTTCTCATCACTGCCAAAAGTTTGGTTGCAACCAAAAACCAACATTTTTCATTTTGTGTCAAATGAGTTATATTTTACCAAAACCTCATCTAACAAACATGACATTATTAAACCTCCTTTTGATTAGACCCCCTCCTGCCTCCACATACTTCAGGTAGCTACAGGGTGGGTGCCAGTGCAGGAGGGGGAGGGTCCGGGACACGTGATTGGCCGATGGGTTTGGGCAAGCGAGAGAAGAGGGGAGAGAGAGGGAGGTAGAAGTGAAAGCAGATGGCAAAGCTGGCACCTGTCTCCCACTAAAATCTGTTCTGGGCCCCGTAATTTTCTGCCAAAACAAGACTGGTAGTTTTAACCCTTCACGGCCAGTACTCCCTCAACATTTTTTGTTAGGATTTAACTCTCTGCGTATGAACAGACTACAAATCTTGTCAGCTTATAGGCAGCATTTAGAACAGGAAATAGTTTGAACCTCTTATTCATAGCATTTATCAAAAGCATAGCGAGATATTTTTTGTTTCTTGTTTGTTTGCCTTAGTCAGTTGCAAATGCCTTTACTACACAAGATTTTATCATTTGTGCCGTGTTGCTAAAAGCCATGCTATAATCATATAAATGTTCAATCCACTTCCCACCGTCGCTACTAGTGACACTTAATCCAAGCGCTCAGTGTGGAAAGTGAAAAACAGCTCATTTCTAAAACGGGCCATCCATTATTATACTATTTCCAGTTTGAAAATGTGAAATGTTTTTGCTAATAATTCCCAAAAGCCTGACATATGTATTCTACAAGCCAGATGCGACACAATAGAATTCACATGCACCATACACACTTGGTACTCTGGTAGACACTCTCAGACAGGAGCTGGCGCCAGGAGTGCGTGGGGCAGACGTGGCACACATTTGGCACACATTTGGCACACATTTGGCACGGGAGGCCGTCTGTTCCAGGTGGCTGCTTCTATAAGGTAGATCCCTCACTACACTCCTTCACATGACACTGCAAGAATTATGCAGAAGAAAGACTGGCCTTTTGGTTGTGTTTCCTGGATAAGGACCAGACTAACAGGACCAAACCAAGTCTACTAAAGGGACTAAAAAGACAAAAGAATGCTACTAGGTTTTAGTTTACTATAATAGGTAAATTAAGCTGGAACACGTCAGCCTAGCCCAGGGTAACTGTGGCTGCAATAGTAGCTCACAACCAACTGAGTGAATGAATAATGCTTGAAATTGTAAACTGAATTTGAGCAACTGGAAAAAGTGCTGTAAGACTGTATTGTAATTTAACTATATACCAAACTATATGAGATCATATGGAAATACACTGGCAACGTAATAATAACCATATTTGATTAGCCTTTACGAGGATAAACAAATACTTATTACATAATGAACAAACTATTAAGATTGATTCAGATTTAGTGATAAATGAATACCTTGCTAACCCTAATTCCTTAATTAAGTAGCCTATAGTAACCCAGAATCTTTAGTGGTACTAATACAATTTCACAAGTATATATTTTTGTAGTTGTAAGTGATTCACTGATGAGGAGGACAGCTTCGTAAATGTTTGAATGAAATGGAATGAGGCATATAGAGGCTTGTCAGTCAAACCAGCCAAAACACTTATCGCATCAAAAACATGTCAAGATGAAGGAAAAATCGCAATTATTATTATTTATCAAATGTATTGTCTTATCTAAAATAATTTATGGAAGATATTTTATCATTTCACTTGCATGTGCCTGTTAAAAAAATACCAACTTTTATCAATTTGGCTGTAATTTTGAAACTGACCAGCAGAGTGCACCACAGGACCCACTTCTGCTTATCTCTTCTTCTTCACCAGATAATTCAAGTTCAGCCCCCACGTGCAAGCCTGTTACCTTGACCTTCATATTAAAAGTTAGACCGAAGTTAGCTACACCTGTTATCACCAACTTGCTTCAACTCCTTTAAAACTTTACTCAACTCAATGTAACTCCTTTCCTACTTTCCGTCCCTCCTCTCCTTCACTTTCACTCTCTTTTTTTCTCGTTTTTTAAGGGAACCACAAATTGTATCCAGACTTTCGCACATAGTAACTCACTGTTTTGGGCTATTTAGAAGCGTAACAATTATAAACAACCCTGCAATGCGTTTCTGGGCTAATGGCGTTGACTGCAGTACAGCGAGGGGATAAAAACCTTCCCTTGGGTTATTTTCAAATTGCGGGCTTATTTTTGTAATTGCGGTGGCTATTTTTTAAACACCACATGTTTTGGGGCTTTTAATGAAAATGAGCTTTCAGGAACAAGCAGTTTTGACATTCATTTCTTCAGTGCTGTAAATATAATAGTATTAATAACTTACATATTGCGAGCTGGGAGTTTCTTTGCGGTGTGCTGACAGAATTACAGAGCCAATGGAAAAGTGTGTGTCGGAGGAGATAAATGATACACCAGACATGCAGGTATAGAGAAGAAACGCACGTGAACAAGTTTAAAATGGAAAACAGATATGGAATTGAGTTTTATGATTTTTTCCAGATTTATAATTATTTGTTGTAAATCTTTTTTTTTTTTTTCCCCAACTGTCAGTGTCAAAGAAGCTGTGACAGATGTTCATGCACTGTGTACTTTGGCTCTTTTCTTTTATGCTATTTGAGATATGTTGGTAATTTAAAATGAAATCAAAATAAATAAATAACATTATTTGTATCACCACCTGGTGGTACATTTATGGAGTTTTTAATTATTTAGTTATAATTGACCCAAATTTTTGCAGATATAGCATAACAGTATAGAAATGAAACTAGCCTATTTGTTTAGTCCATTGGGCAAATAATAAAAATAAGAATTTAAATTAAAGGTGCACGATGTAATTTTTTTGGAGAGGGGTTCTTCACCTGCTTGACTCCATGGAGATCTTCATCTTCATCAGTACGGCCTTTTTTCCCCTTTTCAAGTGGTTTTATTGCTAACATGCAGCCTTGTGGTTAGCCGGGTCACCTCACCACAGATCTGATTTGTCGTTGTCTCCATGGAGACAGATAAGTTTAATGTCACACAGTAGAACAGAGACATGCAGGTGGCCCACCCTTCATCAGAAAAGTTACATAATTAAAATCTCTAAGTGGCCTCTGTACATTTTATGGCTTTGAATAAAACAGACCCAGTTTATGGTCTATAAGTAATTAAGTAACTAATATGTATAATCCAGTGTAATTTTTTTCATTTTACACAGGGTAGTAACTTTTCCAGATTGGGCCTTGCCTGGTGCAGTTGGCAGTGCCCAGGGGTTGTTGCCATGCAGTTGAATGTGGTTGTCCCATAGACACTTTTTTACACACACTCAAACACACACTGCCCGCTAACAATGGTGAGCTTTATGAGGTGCCCACTGGTGCCATGGTAACCCCACCATTCTGGGCAAAGACGGCCCAAACGCTGTGCCAAAGAAATGCCAGGCTCCCCTTCTCTCCCCTTTCCTCTCTCGACCGCGCTGCCCAAAAAATCTTTAGGAACTTAATGAGTGAAACTAGTGGGCAGACAAATTACAACGGCAGTATGAGCTAGAGGTGCTGCAAAGTTTTACAGTGTGCAGGGCTGGGCAAAGAACAGGGAATGTTTTACTTAGATGAGTACAAATTATAATTGTTTTCTTGTTTTGTCTTGTACGCACATTCATTCATTGTTGAATTAAGGAATAAAGAAACACTTTTACTACTCATAGCTAATGCAGAGATAACGGCATAGTAGCTGCAAACTTATTTATTGGTTATTGAAGTAATCTACAACAATTTATAAATGAGTCATCATGATCAGGATTATACAAACTATACCCATATTTGCAAAGTCACAATGCTACTCTGTTTGTATGTAAATATGCCCTCTGTGGTGCTATGGTTTTGACTTATATGGTTCAAATCTAGTTTAAGCTATTACATATTCAAGCACCTTTGTGACAATGGATTTATCAAAATGACCTAATGGACAGGGTAATTACTGACTGAGTCATTTGGGACCTTCCAAACAAAGAATAATTATTTTATGTGTTGTCTTATGCTGTATAGATGTGTGTACAGTTTACAGTTGGATAAATATCTATTTTTCTTTTATAAAGAGGCATTTTATTGAGCTGTGCTTAAGTTTTTGTTTTTCCTCGAATGATGCAGAAAGAAGGGAGCCACTATCTGTGTGAATGGTCTTGCATGTTTATAGTATGTTAACATAAAATGTTTATATATATATATATATATATATATATATATATATATATATATATATATATATATATATATATATATATATATATATATATATACACACACACACACACACACACACACACACACACACACACACACACACACTTTTTTTTTTTTTTACTTCTTTTTTTCAAACACATGGTCAACAACAAAAGCCAATCATATTACTGCAACTACAGTTGACTACAGGTGAGTTAATCCTCACCTGCAAAACTGAAGATCATGTTTTGAATATTTTTTACCTTTTACTACATCATTTCAATCTGCAACCCCAAAATAATTGTTAACACATTTTGTTGGCTGTTAGAAGTATTTTTCCAATAATAATTATGTTAATTATGTTATGTTTAAAATTTTAGTTTGGACCTTGAGTATTTTATTTAATTCTAGTCATCAAAAATGAACTATGAACTATGCAAAACAATTCCATGCTAGCTTCATTATACTTTACAATCATATACTATTTCCAAACACGCAGCCAAATCAAGTCACATTTATGAATCAAACTTTTGGAGTATTTCTGTGCAATGTGAGCTCTTGACCTATGCGGTCACTCATTCTGGCACAGTTACATACGGCATAAAGGCCTCACACTGATCACCGCTCCTCAGGTGAGATGGAAACTTTTGTATGTTTATAAATGCAGAGACTGCGTTTGGAAATCACCCCGGGTCGTACAGGCACCCAGCCCAGTCTCTGGCACTGCTCAGGCCACACCATAAAGACTGTGGAGGAGGTGGGGGTCACAAAATGGAGTCGCTTCTAGGGCTTTTAACATCTCTGCAAATCCATGCCAAGTGCAGCCCGTCCAACAGACTATCATGTTAGAATTGGTGTAGTAATTGCTACTTGTCCCTCTCCTTCACCACACACCCTTTACCCTGTTTCACTATGAGCCGCTAACATGTAAAACAGCTGGGAATATAGGCTGTGCATTCCACTGGTTGAAGACATAAGTGGTTACTGCATTTGTGCTCAAATGGAAGGAGGAACATCAAAGCAAGGTGCGGTCATGTGACAAGCAATCAAAAAATGTGCATTTTCCTTTATAAAATAATAAACAAATGATTATACAACATCATTTAACCATAGAGTGAGGTATGAACATTAACACCCAAGGACAACATTGTGAGTATGTTAGATTTTTAGAGGAAATATGAAGAGGAGGAGATCGATAGGTTGAGGAAGCAAATATGCATAGATAGGCAACAAATGAAAAATAAAGGGGAGAGAGAGTGCATTTAACAGGGGAAAGCTTGAATATTATATAGTGTATCTTAAAATGCTGCAAAAAAAGTTTTGTTTTTTTAAATAAAAAGATATCTATGCTGCAGTCTTTCAAACAAGAGTATAAAGTGATTTCTGCACATGAGTCATTTTACAGTCCCTTTATATTTGTATGATACTTAAACCCCTACATTTAAAGAAACATTTTTAAAGAAACAGATGAGATAAGAGCATTTTTGTTTACTTTAGTTTTGATTTATCCTTTCTGTCTTAGATTATTTGAGTACTTTTTCATCAAGAACTTCATTTGAGCTCATTTGCAGAAATCATCACACATACACTCACAATGAAAATCCTCCAGTTTCAAGTTCCACACTGTACCCAAGTGAACTGTGTACCCTGATAGGAAACATTCCTAACCAGCAAGTCCCTCATTGTAGGGACAGAAAAAGCAAACAAACCCATAATGCATTTTGTCTTGTAAATAAATCCAAGGTTTTGTTTTAAACACAGGCCTGCCCCACTTTCACTGTCTGACTGCTCTTATGTTTCCTCTCACAAGTATGTCTAAATCAGATCTCTATAACGCTGCCCTCATGGATTTTGACTTACTGTTTACACCGCACAGGCAAATGGCTTTGCTTTGTTTTTATTGTGCTCATGAGCTGCACATTTTCCTCTGTTTTCAATATACTCCACACAAGCAGCCATTTCAACCATAAAGATTGGGTCTATGTATTACAGTTAGAGTGGTCCACCCCAGTGAAGAAGGACCCACCATATCCTCTGTAGATACATTTTTTCGATGTATTTTAACAGTGTATTTTATTTTAGGCTAAAGAGGGACTATACCTGGAGTTAAAGTTTGTTTCCCGATGACATTTTTAAAGGATAAGTTATAATGTTTATGTATGTCAAACACACCAATGAAAAATATAATCTTAAATATATATCTAAAAAATATATCTTTTGTTCATTTATGTATACACCCCCCCCCCACACCCCCCCCCCCCACACACACACATATATATATATATATATATATATATATATATATATATATATATATATATATATATATATATATATATATATATATATATATATATATATATATATATATATATATATATATATATATATACACACACACACACACACACACACACACATATGTATATATATATACACACACACATATGTATATATAATTGGCCACTACTAAATAACTAAATAACTAAATAATTTTACTATCCTCCACCATATCACACAATTTCACTCTCTATCCATACCCCCATCATATCCCCATCATATCCCCATCATCACCTTAGCAGAAGAACCACTGTCCCCCATCACCACCTCAGCAGAACCACTGTCTCATCACCATTTCAGCAGAAGAACTGTCCCGCCACCACCTTAGTAAACCCATTGTCCCATCAACACCTCAGCAGAGCCACTGGCCTCATCATCTCAGCAGAAGCACTGTCTTCATCATCTCAGCAGAACCACTATCCCACTACCACCTCAGCAGAAGAACTGTCTCACCACCGCCTCAGTAGGAGAAGCATGTCTTGTAGGTAGAATTTAGTTTAGTGTTTATGGACATGCAGCTGTGCTTGTCTGCAGAGGAAAACCACACTCAGGGCCTTTGGCTGTTTGCGTGTTTCCTAAATGGACCAAGCAAGCGCAAACAATACAAGTTTGTATCATATTAAAATATTGTTTGACAAAAGGAAGACAATTTTGGTGTATGTCAATTCCAATATACGTCTCGTTTGTTTGTGCATGTCAAAACATGTCAAATTAGAGTTCCCAATCTCGTTTCCAAGAGCTCTTTGTGTGCAAAACGGGGCTTTTGGGAATGTAGCAACGTGACCTTTGACACCATGATATTGCCCTAAAGATACCCATACACACAAACATGTCATCTTAAAAGATGGTGAACCAGCCAAAATACTCAGTAGACATTAAACATAACCCTGGACAAAATATATTTTTTTCAGTTAAAAGGCAAATTGGACCAAAGAACTCTCAGCAGTCATCCAGCTCAGTTCTACCCATATATGTGAGATAAATAGTGAAATTAACAGTAGAAATTTTGTTATACATCTCAGGCAAGTACACTGCATCCATTTTACGGCATTTTTCATATTTCTTATCAACTTTCCTGGCTGCAGTGTTTGGCTCGTAGGTGGGATAAAGCGTGTTTGGCCTCATTTGCATATTTGTGATCACACTGCTCTTACATGGGCCCGGCACTGCCCCTCTTTTGGACATGTCCCTGTGTTGGAGTGATGGGCGTGGGTCTGGGTGAGGCCTGGGTGCCACTTCTCTGGCTCTCCCTCCGCTCGCACCGGCTGGCTGTAAATGAGCAGCAGAGCGGTTTGGCGCAGGAGAGCTTGTCTTTACTGGCATGTGCTTATATGGGAGACTTCTGACTGCTGTGGTGGGCGCGAGCTGGACCGGACCAGAAATGTTCTTTAGAAATGTAGTACAAGTTTTAACAGCAAAGACGATATTCTGTGTTCAAATCGATTTTAGTGGATGTGTATAAAAAGAAAATAAGATTCTATACAGGCCTATAAATGTAAAAATATTGTTGTAATATCCCATGGGTTTGATGTCTCACAATACATGTATTGGAGGTTTTCTGACTCTAGACTTATATTTCCAGATTGAGTACAATAGCCATTTTCTGTATGAATACTCACTTGAAACTTTTTCCCATGAAATATCCACAAGGTAAATTCACATGTTGGACCTGATCGTTTATGTTACTGATTAGACCCCAGAACTCAATAAAACAACAAAAACCTGCATTTTAATACAATTACGTCTATCTGTTTTAAATATTACTGGATAATTTCATTTTCATGTAAAACTGTTTAATAAAATACTTTGTCCAGATATTGTTTTATGTTTTTGTATTTGCCAAAGAGACCTATAGTAGCAGTAAGTTTGGCAAGTCCAGTCCATTTAAAGTACATTGCAACCATGTTTGTTGGTGTTGATAAAAGGGAGTTTATTACATTCATTGTATTATGCTTTGATTCTCCCTCCAATACAGTGTCCAACGGGCCCCAGTCTAACCTGGCTCCTACATCTGAGCCTGGCCTGGGGCCTCCTGGAACCTGCCTATCACACACACCACTTCCCTATATGCTCATACATGTTTCTATACTTATCAAACTAGAACTATCCTATAATGCCTCATGTACAATACTATTTGACCCAAAGGAATAATGCTATCACTATACAGATTAAGATAAGTCTTCTATGGCAGGAGAAGACAGTTGGAACAGGGGAACAGTGAGGCACAGCTGCTTGGAGGAGACTCATCTCGGACTCCCCTCTTCATCCAAACATGCACACACACACACACACACAAACACACATCACAGATCATGGGCGACATACAGTATATACCAGCACATGCACAGCCCCGGTCCCAGTAACACAGCTAGCCCTGTTACAGATAGGCTGAGTTGTTGAGTTCGGCTAGTGCAGAGGAAGAGGACTAGAGAAAATGGCGTGGGAGAGGCACAGTGACCCGGGGCTCAGGTGGCAGCTCTGTTATGACGTTTCAGCGCGCTCGTGGTGGATGGTAGGACACGCACTTCCTGTATTTAAATTTGTCTATTCTTGTTAACTGGAGTGTTGTATTCCTTTGTGTTTAAATGTTATGTTGTGTTTGCATGTGGATGTCTCACCCGCACAAGGATTGGAAAGGCCACAGCTGGGCCTGCTAGTTTCTGTAGGCAAGAGAAAGACAATTGTAAGTACATCTGCAGTAATATCATTAGCACTCAAGTAGCGTAAATTAATTTTGCTTTTTAATATAGCTTTTTAGTGCTAATAGTAATGGCATTTATAGTGGTCATGCTACTTTCTACCACTAGGTGTAGTTTTGAGTTGTTGCAGAGCTGTATGCATCTAATGAAAGCTGGCTTTTTTTTTTTTTTTTTTTTTTTTAATAAATATGTAGAGTAATTTTAAAAAAATGTTTTTGGGCAAACATATAGTTATGGGAAGCCTGCTGATAACTTAATGAAATAATTAGGTGATGTAGGTGATGTGTCCACATGTAAAGAACATTTTTTATACTTGAGAAGCTGAGATATACAAGTCTTCTTCCTGAATACTAATCACAGAATCATCTATTGAGTACACTGGTGATTGACTCAATCGCACAAATCTGGGGCCTGTCCCAGAGGAGAGCAGTTTTTAATTAAATCCTTCTTTACACCAGAGAAACGGATGGAGCATTTTATTAAGGCCATGGATGGAGCATTTTATTAAGGCCATGACAGAGTGGACAGTTTATCTGCTCAAAGCTGCTTCCGATCAGTGCAAGTGAATGCAGTCAAGGACAGGCCAGGGAAAGAATCTTCGAGCAATAGAAATGTTTGACTCTATAATATTTTTTTTCTTTTCCCACATTTAGTTATTATGCCATACATGTGACATGGGGGTGGCAGGAGTGGCAGTGGCAGTCCAGTATTGAATATAATGATTCTCTTAACAGCGTGTTTTGCATCACATATAATGAATGAAACTAGTTGTATTTTGTCATTCTGCTCTTTCTGACACAAACAGCCACAGTTGTGAGATCAGAGAGCTGAACCCCAGACCCCCATCTCACTGCAGTGACAACATCAATCAGGAAGCCCCTTGATACTCCCTGCCCCCCTCATACCCCTGCCCCCCTCACACCTCTACCCCCCACTACAGCTCATGGGCAGCATCTCGAGGCCTGACACACTTAGGACAGTCCCTGCGCAGGACTGCTTATGTAGGCCAGGAAGACACCCTCACTCACTTGGGATACGCAGGGATAGGGCTGGGCAAACCTCATAGTCTACTTTTATCTTTTAACTCCTTAAATATTTTTGTCCATAAAGTGGTGCAAAAAAATATTTTCCCCCAGTACAGATATACTGTATTGCAAAAGCTCTCAGGATCAAAATAAGATCACAGCACTATATGCTGTCTGCATCTAATTATAAAGCCTTTTATTGTTTCAAAGCCAGAAAGTGTGTTGTTTGCATACTAGTTGTATTCAGCATTATTTTAGGATCGATGGCAAAACTCCCCTCTGGCCTCTGAAAGTTGTGGACAGTTATAAATGGTTTAAAATTAGCTACTTTATTTTTTTCAGATTTTTCTTAGTAAAAATGAAAAGGAACTGTACCTTTTAATTTGTATTATTGGATCTTAGGAATGATCAGATTTATACTTATTTTTTTCCTGACAAGCATTTCAAAGCACTTGGTGATGATAAGCCACTTTTGTAGCCCTTGACAAAGACATAGCAGCCATTCTGCACCAACAACTTCTGAACATCACGAATCACAGAGTGACACAATGACAAATATACACCTGTGTCTGTCTGAGATCAACAGTGTGGACGCTTCTCCACTGAGCTACCACATTTAAATACTATCAGTAGTACTAGAGGCAATAGCTGTATATTAGTAATAGTAATTGATGGTTTTCAGAGAATGTGATGATGTCATACTCCCAGATGGGGAGCAAAAGCTAGTTTTCAGTATTGATCACATTGTACTTTGGCATGAAATATCCAAAAGGTAAATGCATAAATGTTGAATCTGATAATTTCTCATGGTGCCTAGACCCTATACCTCACTGTATTACAACAAACATCTTTATTTTAACAATATTCATTTTAGCTGCCCCTATCTGTATTAAACATTATTGGCCTTATTGGAATGTTGGAATTGGAATAGGTTATATAAGTAACAGTTTTTTTTTTCAATGTTATCATGAAAAGACGGCAAAAATGGCAAGCAGATTTGAGGCCCCATGCTGGGATATAAGGCCAGAGGGTGATGGTGGTGGGGTGCGGGGGATGAGGGCTGGGTTTTGGGGGTGACAGGGTTCTTCAGCGGGCAGTGCGAGGGTGACGGGGGCACAGGGTGGGCACAAAGCGGGCACAGGCTGGCAAACGAGCAGTATGTCTGTGGAGGGGGGCAACACAAAGGAGCCTGTTGTTGGGCAGATTCAGGCACCATTCTCATGATTTGGACTTCACGAGTGGCTGTGCTGTTTGGTTTGGGCGTAGAGCACAGAGAGCGGGCGGACAAAGGCAGCAGTACGGTGAGACATTCTGTGTGGCTGTGCATGGAGGAGACATCGTGTACACGGCCATAAATCTCATGTCACCTATAAACGTATGTGCACATGCTGATACAGAGCATAGAACTACTGTCTCCAGGCAAAATGCTCAAAGCCATTTCAACTCACTATTTAACAATTCTTTTCAGTGGGTCAAAGTTATAATGGATGGTAATCACTCATGTGCTCTAATCTGTCAAAGCTCAATGTTCATTGTTTGGCCTTAATTGGGAATGATTTGAAGACGTTTGCTCAAATAGTTCTCACCATCAGGATTGCAAGGGTTTATTACCTGCAACCAAGCATCTGTTTTTAATATTTAGTCTGTAAACTCTTTTTTTTTTTTACATAAGAAGAAGTACTCATTGTCAGTTGCAGCAATTTTAAGGAGATATAACACACATAATAACAGTGTTTCCTCATTATTAGGTTTCTAAGAGTTGTAATTCAATGGATTTCTTTAAGTTTGGGTAATCCTTTATTGTCCTGCATTTGAGACTTGAGTGCTCAGAAAATATCTGCTTTCCCATGCAGGGTTACATGTAGTGTTAAAAAATGTCAGGTAACGATTTTTCAACAATAAAAACATGTATGTGAAAATCTGTTGCTAGCTACGGTGAAATGCCACACAGGAAGTCAGTGGACCTGTTTCTATAGCTAAGCCATTTTAGATCAATTCTGTGATTTACAGTGAACAAGAATATGTCCTCGTTAAGTTATGTTCATAAATGATCTAACCGTAACAAGTCTCTAACCCTGCTCGATTTTGACTTTGCTCTATCCCAAGTGCTATTTGGCCCTGAAACTGCCCTGAGGAGTGGGATGAAATGAGTATTAAAACTACGCCTTTTAGACTGCCAGTGGATGGAAATGCCAATGATACAATGAAGGGAAAGACATATGTTATAAAAAATATTTCCCCTTCTCATGTGGTAGGGAAGAAGAGCAGATGAAGGCTAAGGTTGTGCTGCTTCGGTAGACAAAACTAGATAAATGAGTAGAGAGAAAGTGAATTTACTGTTTGGGACATGATTGCGGTGACAGTTGACAGGTGTATTCATTTGATAGAAACACATTTGAATTCCCATTCATTTTCTAACTCATGCACTAGTACTTAAAACCCGACATACGATTTACCTTCATCCTGCCCTTGTTCTTCTTTACCCTCACTGCCCCCTGTGCCCACCACCATTACCTACCACCCCCCTTCTACCACCACCCCTTACTCCCAGACAGTCCCTCCCTCCGATGCCCGCGTCCCTCTGTCTGGCCCGTCCCATTGCTTTTCACCCTCCTGACCCTTGTGCCACCCTGCCCTTCTGTCTGTCTGAGTTCCTTCTTTTATAGACCCAGATTCCCCTCCGCACACTCGCCCTCCACCCTGCCCAAAACATATAGCAGCCTTCACATTCGCCATATAATTTCTCCATTCTTACCATTTTATATGTATCTACCAGCTACTTTCTTCGTGGTGCCATCTTTCTCTCTCCCACTGCACAGATGCCTGGCTTGGATCGCAACAGCTGTCTCACCATGTGCCACCGACAAGTGTTGCCTTCCACTGTGTGTGTGTGTGTGTGTGTGGGGGGGGGGGGGGGGGGGGGGGGGGGGGATAGGGGGTGCTGGTGGTAGTGGTTGGGAATGGATAGCAGAGTAGATTAGTTATGAATATTCATGTTCTTTTGGATGTGGCACCAACCCGAAAATGGCACTGCAGTAGAGGCTCCTCCCAACCCAAATATCAGCTAGGCCTAGATACAGCCAGTTGGTCGAGTGGTGGTCCATTCTAGGCTATTGTTAGTATTTCATATGCACACAGATGTTATATTGGTGGATGAATAGAGTTTGTTTTTGTTTGAAAGTGTGTTTCTTTATGAAAAATTAAATCCACTTTGGTCTAAGAGGGGGGAAAAATATACACATAATATAAACTAAATATATAAAACAAAATTAAAATGCATCACCAAAATAATAAGTCAGTGCTGTATAATTTCATTACATTAGTGTATCTGTTTAGTGCAAGATTTCCAACTAATAGTTTATGTTTTGGGGTTTTCTTAAACTTAGACACCATAGCTTAGATGTAAAATAAAAAGACTGGACGTGCAGTTTGACTCTTTTCTACTAGATGGAGTAGGGAGCCATTATAATGTTCAATTAATGAATGTGCTTGATTTAAATGGTCACACACCAACTAGAGTTAACATGGTAGAAAAAACAAAGATGGTCCAAATGCAGTTCCTCTCATTACACACCTGTTTCTCAAAAGATAAAGATGATCACAAATAAATACATACAGAATTCAAATTGTGTTACTTCGCAGTACAGTTGGTCCTTAGTATCTAATGCTGTTCATTTGGTTCATTTGACATGGTAATCAACATACATGATATACACGCTGTAAACATGCCATGTAGTTGACATGGGCCATTGTCCCGCATTCATTCTCACAGATACTCTCCCATCCTTACCTAATGTATGTATGTGGACACTGGAGGCAAGGTGGATGAAGTGTCCTGCCTAAGGACACGACAATATGTACTCATTTGAGCTGAAATTAATTCACTGATTTTTGAGTTGGTGGACAAGCGCTCTACACTGAATCACTGCCGCACGGCGCCTGCTATTCCCAAATGAAGTAGCAAAAGTATAAACTGAAGGCAAGATGATGACAAAGTTTTGTTTGTTTTTTCCAAAAGCCTTCTCTCATAATGAGGAAGTGGCTGAAGGATGAAGAGGGCTGGGTGAGACAGAGCAGTTGGGGTGAGGGGCAATGGATCTGAGAGGAGCAGGACTCTGGTGGTTCACACTTTCATTCAGAGCCAGGAAAGCAGATTATAGAGAAAGAGGGAGGGAGGGAGCTATACCATACAGCAGCACTTCAACACCACTCTGCATCTCCCACTGGAGGACACTCTGGTGCATGGACCAAGACCATGTCATCCACTCCAAAACACAAGCAAAAAGGAAGAAGGAAGAAGCATACACATCAAGATCTCATTGATTCTTGTAACCTCAGACCAACATGCAGAGTCTTTTGGATTTTTCAATTTGTTGGTTATTTTTATTAGGTTTTCAAACAGTAAATTATAATAATATTCAAATAAGATTAGCAAAACCAAGAAGTTATCAGGGCTTCCATGAGAGGCCGTTTTGTGGAACATTCCAGGAAAAACAATAACATCTGGATGGACATCTGGATTAAGACCCTCTACCTAAGACATAGTCCTCCTTTGAAAATCTTCTGAATTTAGCGTGCATGAAAATAACATTTGGACAGATTGAAGTTCAATTGAATTCAAATCATTGTGTCCATGGACAAGATTCCCATCTCCCCTTGCCTCACAAAGTCTATGTGGTGATTCTGAGTGTAAAGAGTAACAATTTAGTGGTTTGAGGTGTGATCACTGTTGTGTCCTTGTGTCCTTGAGCAAGACATTACCCATCACCATACCTTCCCTCTCTGTATTTATGGGTTTCCACTTTCTGTTTTATAGGTATTTTGAAGACTTTTCACCATTTTAAAAGGAAGCTATAATATTTTGTTTTAAATTATCAATTGCTATAGCAACAGTCCTTATTTTTCATCACAGGAACCCATGGATAAACTTGCAGTGTGAATGTGTTGGTACGCTGAGAGGCCATTGGCACACTATAGCTTAATCTGTAATTCATTCTTTCATTTTCATTGAATTTTAATAGATCTCTGCACTCCAGCACTTGCAATAATGTATCTATTTTACTGCTATTAAACACACACCTGCCTGTACTACATATACCACTGGCGTGTGCACAATCGCCCCCCATTCACTCTGCCCTCTCACTGCCAGACTTAATCACACGTATAAATCCGTCTTGCTGCTGGGAGATAAGCCCCCAAACCTCCTGAGATACCCACTCCGAGCGCTGCAGTGGAGGAGCCCTGATAAGCACAGGAACACACACACAACACCACAACCAATCAGGGATGCTCCAGGCTCCAAAATCTACCAATCATATCCCAGCAACCAGCGCTAATCCCTGCACCTCAACCCGCAAGGTAGCACGGGAGAAAATTGCAATCAGATAAGCCAAATAATCAGAGGGCATGTTCTAAAGCGCCGCTGTGTCACCTGTAATTGCTTAATTGTTTATTATGTTATGAATCTCGGGTTCTAATGAAAAAGTAATCTGTTGTTTTAGAGCTCTGATTTGACAGGGAGGGCTGGAAATCTCCCAAAAACTGTTGGTGTTTGTATCTTAACTCACCTTTTTGTTCAAAGCCATTTTCTCAAGGGGGTTAGAGTAATTTAAAATACAGTCAGAAGCCTAACATGTGTTTCAAGTCATTCTATAAGCTGTGGAAATTGGGTGATATATAGGATATGACCATTGGGGAATTTATGAAAAGGTTTGTAAAGATATTTTAAGTTCAAAGCTGCAGCTTAGGGGATTTTTTAAGTACACTCACTGGTAATATAGATATACATGTGTTGTGATTGCATAGAGCAAATCAAAACCTCAGAAAAATGTTGGTATTGGATGTAGGGAGCATGAATAGTTCTTTCAAATTCTGAAAAAAATTTAATTCTGCAAGTACATGGGTAAGAATCGTTGTTGATGCAAGAACTTTTGGAATAAAACATAATTGTTTAATCAAGTCCATATACTGTACATAACTCGTTCCCAGCCTTATTTTTCTCGAGTATACCGCAAAGCTGTGTCTCACTCTCTGACCCTTACCAATCCTGCTCTCTAAGTTGTGTACAGGTGATACCCTAACCCTTACCCTTTAAGCAAATAAATCATTATTCACAATTATTTATTTGATATTTTCTTTTTTAAGGATACTGACATCCAGTTTCTACCTACAAAAACATTCTTAGGAATCTAAAATGTACTATACATCTTTATAATCTGAAATGATTTAAAGTATACCTGGTTGGACAACACAAGTACCATATGCTCCTTTGTGGACACAGTGAGGTCCAACATGGCTTGATCCAATAACATATTTCAGTGTATGGATTTTAGTCTCTGGCTCTCCGGAACGTAAAGAGCCTGTGTTTTAGTTTTCTGTTGACCAGGCCCTACTGTGGATGTTTGGTGGACAAAGCTGGCTGAGACGTGAGTGGTCATCTCCACTGCCTGGTAACAGAGGTGGAGCTAACATTGGACCATAATCTGGCTAAGGTTCTGACCAATGCAAAACTCTGGTGCGGTTTTGGTCAGACAATTAGTCCTGTGCCATATTATATCAGGGAGATGCAGTGCTTTTCATTTGTCATGTGAAGCTATGCCAGCTCATGATTGAAATATACATGAATTTTTAACTGGTTCAGTTCATCATATATTGCACTAAACAAACAAAAACAAAGATCTCCTGAACAAACTTTGCTTCTTAAAACACCTGAATTCTATTGACATCTGGAGTGATGTTCTGTGTGTGATTAGTAAAACCTTTGTGAAGAATAATATCAACAGTATTTAATGAAAGCATAGATTACATTTTTAACATACACACTGTTAATCTTCTTTTCACTAACCTTGATGATTAGTTAAATATGATTACCTCAAAAAAACAAAAAAACAAACAGAAAAAGTAAACGGAATTTTTTTTAAAAAAAAGGTCTTATTATTTTGAACTTCCTTTAACGTATGCGTATTTCTTTCCACTCTGAGATGAATAATACAATAGGCTATAATTGAATTAAGACCCATGTAATTATGGACGCACATGTTTTAGATGTTGTGTCATCTTTTTTGTAGAACCTGCTTCCTGGTCAGGTCGCCATTGTTAATTAAATTCCTAATTAGGCCTACTTTAAATTTAACTAACCAGAAATATTTGGATGGATGGAAAAAATGGATGAGGACTTTTATGATCACCATTTTACCATAGAAACTCGTGCCTCTCTGCTTTCCCCTTCAGCCTTCCTGATGTATGTCTTTCTCATTGGCTCCAACCTTTCAGTTCAGCGAGTTCACTCCTCATTCATCCTATAGCTCTATAACTGTCCCGCCTGTGTCTGGGCGCATTCAGCTCCTTGGATTCGGCCCGGTCCCACTGGCCACTGCCCAGGTCAGCATTCCCCGCCGGGACGTTGCTTGGTGGGACTTTTGTCTTGGTTTTGGGCAGTTTGTTCTTATAGAGTCCATTTGCGATCCAGGAGTGAGTCACAGGGTGTATACGTCTCACTTAGACACGACTTTTCAAATAACTATATGGGACGCAAAACAGGTTTGTTTATTACACACATTATTTGTTCTGAATGTTTGCTTCCCCCGCAAAATCAGAAACAAACTCTGCTTTTTGCTCCATTTATTTTTGTAATAAACTCTTCTAGAAAAAATATCTCATCATGTTTTGCATCAAACCGAACTTTGTTTTAAATGGCTTGCTCCAAAGAAAACCAATATAAACTCAAAATTTAGGCCCAACTGTGGCGGTGCGCTGATAAAGTTGTTTTTTGTCTTTTTTTTTTGCTCCTCAGAAACTCTTCGGCCTGTAGTTTGGAACAACGCTCTGTAAAGCTGCAAGCTTCGGGCCTATTTCATAATAGTATTGAGGGGTCAACTCGGGATTATGTAAAAAATTTAAGCGTTCAAGTTTGTTAATGATATCGTTTTGAAACTTTTTTTTTTTTTTTTTTCCCCCGCCGCCGCACTCGGACATGAGACTAATCGCGCGCGCGCAGGCCTCCGGTGCAGGCCGCGCGCAAAAGGCCACACAAACTCTCTCCCCACCCACACATACACAAACATCAGCAACCTTAAGTCCTTCATGCTTTAATAATAAGATGTTATATTAATATTATTACAAATAAAAGTAATCATCACTGCAACTTCGTTATAGCGAGTGGAAAGTACTTGGCCTTTTTCCAACATTATTTTTCATTGGTTATGATATCAAATAATAAATACAAATTGTACCTCCTAATATTATAGTCAGAATTCATTGCAGAATAAGGAATATATTGTCGAATTTTATATATATATATATATATATATATATATATATATATATATATATATATATATATATATATATATATATATATATATATATATATATATATATATATATATATATATATATATATATATATATATATATATATATACACATATACACACACACACGTGGCTACAAGTGAACTAAATAGGCCTATAGCCTGGGCCTATACAAATATTAGCTTAGTAGACTTAGACTTACATCTCATTCCATTCTTGAAAACACAACGCCATACTTTGTTTATACACTTAATATGCTATAGTGTAAGGTTGAGTTTAAGGTACACACAGGATCAAACGGATCATTCTCATTGGCTACCGTGTCAAAAGCACATTGTAGTTACTTTTACAAACTATAGGCCTAAATCAATGATGAGTACATTTATGAAGAAACATAACACAAATGAAGAGCGTGGCGTTTTAGAAAATCTGCTAAAAGCTTGAAACGCCTGATGGAAACTTGAGCCTGCTCTCACACTTGTATAAAGTCCAACAACCTTATGGAAGTATCAGATACGAACTCATTATCAAAACATACTTTTCATGTTTTAATAAAATACATGCAGATACTTTAAATGGATGGTAAAAACAAGCGTGCTTCCCTAAACTCAAGTTTGGCCATAACCCTTTTGGAGCACATTCCTTTGTAAGCATCAAGGTCTTTTTTTTTTTTTTTTGTAGTATTCACTGAACAGACCTAAGAGCCTTTCATTGAGATGAGTTCAGGTGTCTGTGTGGCCAAGAGAGCCATGCCATTTGGGGAGTAAAAATTACGCACGAAGGACGCACGGAGCATGTTTGACGCACGTGCGTGTGGTCTGAGAAGACATGATGAATGACTTTTATAATCAGGCTTAACACAATATTATTGGCATGTGATTTATGTTTCAAACTCCGAGGCTGACAAAATATGATGTGATTTTTTTTTTCTGAGATGTGGAAACTATGTGATGCAATGTTTTAGGGTTTAGGATTTCTGCATTACACTTATTGTGTTCTATGCAGCTTCTTATTCAAATAACTTTGTTCATGGCTGTCCAAACGGGTATTCTTGAAGACATTTAATTTATTGCATCAAAGCTTTCTTATTAGCGATAACAATTCAAAATAAACTCCCTTAAATGTACCCAAAAGTAAGACAACATTTACATGTGGTTCTGCAGGTGAAATATCGACACAAATTCACAAATTGATTTGCTATGGGCTACAGGTAATGAGTGTTAAATGTTAAATGTTTAAGACTATGACTTAAACATTTAAGTCATACTCTTAAACATTTATGTAAACAATCTTGTTTGGGGTAGAAAGGTAGAACCAATTGGTTTAAACAACCGAAATGCATTTAGTCCACTTATATTTTAATGAAAGCTTATTAATTATACAACGTTCTCCCAACATTGTGCTCAATTGTGTACAATATTTATTTTTCATAAAGCATAAACAGGTGGAAACACAGTAGGCTAAATGTTCCATACAATGTGAATGGCCAGATAAGAGACGATACATGTGTAAAAAAATACATAACAAAAATCCAAATGTATGCAACTAAATAAGTAAAAGATCAACTCAAAACGCTATGTGGGACACAAAGATGATTTTAAGGCAAGAAAACTGCAAGAAATCTGACGAACTATTGTGCAGATGTGTAGATACGTCTAAAACAATCAAAAAAGTTAAAAAGCATAAAGGTAAATGATTTCTTAAAGTATATTAACATTCGTTATGATGGATTAATGTGAATATTTTGACATATGTTTATGTCAGCCTATTTATATAGCTCAACATTTGTTTTAACTTATAATATTTACCATTTTGAAATCATGACACACAACAATACATTATTTTAGCCTGTATTTTGCATTTCTTTATGTGCTCCACAGATTTAACTCTGAATATGGTCAAGCAAATAATCAGTGGAGCAAGACTGAGCAAGCCCTCATGCCAAGGCACTTGAAACTTTCCACAAACTGACTAATTTGAAAAGAGGAGATATCACATATAACCCTTCAATATAAACTAAAAATCAATACAAATAAGGGGGGAAAAGACAACACCAGAAAATCCGAATAATAGCAAATATTTATGTGATTTCAACCCAACTCTACTTCTACTGGGACTTGAAGGGCTATGACCTTTGAACTCAAGTCACGTAGGCTATAGGCGTAATAATATTGTTCACATTATCTCTGATATTGACATCATATTGGATTTGGAACTACCATAGATGTATTATTACCCGTATGCTGCGCACCGCTTTGGGGTACGCCGCTCAGGGCTCGCTTCCTCCCGCCTCCCTCTCTCCTCTCCGGCCCCGGGCTGCCCCGCTCGGTCTCCGGTGAGAGCTACTAATCCCCTGCGTCCACGGTTTACTGTGAGCCCGTATTTAATTCCCCCGCAAAGCCCCAGCTGCCGCCCTGGTTCGTGGCTCAGCGCGCCAGACTTTGGTTATTAATAATTCACCAGCGGCAGGCACAGCGAAGGGAGGACAGGCAGCTCGGTCCGTGCGCTGTCCGGAACGTATCAGCTCGCCTTTTTACCCCGCGTTGTCCCATACCAGAGCAAAGAGGCGCGACATCTACGTTTTAAGACCAGTCTGGACTCGTATTCAGTGCCAGTAACGAGGACTGAGCGGAGCAACAGCTGATCGTTTGAGCAGACAACGCGGGCACTCGAGTGGACATTACGTACCGGAGAAGCGAGAGAACGCTTTCTGGGACTGAACTGGGATACAGCGAGGAGAAGCCGGACCTCTTTGGATTAGCTACTGGTGGTGGAGAATGTCCAGCACGGAGCAGGCCGGGATTTAGGGCGCTTTTTGCTTCCTGTAGCCACGAGACACAGAGCTCTTCTCTCTCCCCCACGCGCCACACTTTTGGAAACTTTTTGGATAGTGGAAAATGGGTGTTTGAGAGAGTTGGCACTTTTCCCTGCACCACAATGGTACGTGCTGTGAACCAACTAACTTTCTTTCTCCACATAGCAGTAATTGTGGTTATTATAGCTAAACATTATCTTATGACATTTTCAAATTTTACACGTTTTACACGTGTTTTTTTTTTTTTTTTTTTTTTTAAATAATGAAAAGGCGTGCCAAGTCCCACCACCTACCTGCCCACTGTCACACGTATTGGGTTCATTTTACACTTAAGTTGTTAAAAGTGCAAAAGTGTATTTTTTTAAAATGCGTTATTTGCAGCTTGACGCACAGAGACTTCTGCCAAGGAGTCCTATGATGTGGGTCACTCTCTACACTATTAATAGCCACATATATGATACGCGCTATCGAGTATCAGCAAATAAATAGGGGCCACAGACCTGAATAAAAAGGTCAGTAACATGTGGAAAGAAAAATAATTCTGTTTGTTGCATTCTTCTGTGTTATTGTGCGTAAAGCGTAAAAACTTTAGAAAGTTGGAACTTGGGTGCGTAATTGTCCTGACGCGTTTAATATTTGAGCGCAACATTTGTTTTCTTTAAGGAGTGTAAGAGATGGTTTTAATATACTCTAACTCTAATCCTCCTTTAACGTCTTTAAAAGTTTACAACAAGTTTATATGGCCAGCATAGGCAACGCTATGTGGATAGTGTAGAATATGCAAAAATGCATAGTTTAAAATAAAAATACTGAGGTTGCTCCTAAACAAAAGTGTACAATGCAAAAAAGCAAGCACCTTTCCCTCAGGATTTACTCAAAAAATGCTAAATGTCTAAAATTAATTGAGTTGTTGAGTTGGGGATGTGTATAGTTATTAGTATTTGCTTATACATTTGGAGATAACTCAGTAGATTTTTAGATACTTTTTATACATTGTCACCACTTTGGTGACATATAATGTAACAATGCATAGTCATGATATGTTTCATTTAACATCGTTTACAAGATTAGACTGTGCAATTAGATGGATACACATACCTTCATTTTGTGTTCCTTTTCACAGTCTCTGAGTGGAGTCTGCATGTACCTCTGCTGTTACTGTACGGTCTCCACTACCATGCATAGATTACTGCCCTATACTCACAGTTTGATGCATTTGGGAGTGAATGGATGTCTGTTACTGTGTCTGTGTGTCCACACTGTGGCTAATCACAGGACAATGATCATGTTATGTCATTAAATATGCCATATTATATACCTGTCAGAATACACATTTTTAAAGCTCCTCAGGAAAACTCAAGGCAAATAACTTTATAATACATTTTTAACAACTGATATAACAAATTGAGCATATATGAACAATGCAGTGCTTGTTCTTATCAGGTGACATTATTAAACTGTCATAAACCTAAAACTATAATTTACATCATCTAGGCACTATGGTTTTTGCTATTGGGCCTTTTAACTGAGAGAGCTTAGACACTTACACTGTACTTTTCTTATTCAATATCTATTACATTATAACTTATTCAATAGCCAAAAGTTTCAACTCACTTCAAAAACACCAACACTAAAAAGTCTGTTTATGGCCCAATCCGCTCACAACTTCCTTGACCCATAGATTTTTTTGGCACGAAATGAGTCAAGTCGAGCAATAGTTAGGGGAACCTCCCACATACAACCTTGAAGCTGCTTGCAAGCCAGGAAAGGGATCTTATTTGCACATGAATATGGAAGATTATTAGTATGAATAATTATTTGTTTACTGCGCTGACATGGCGAAGGCCCAAGAAGCTCATCAGTTAAAATGATACAGAATTTAGGACAGGCCTCACATGGGATTATCTCCGCACTTGTTATTCTCCCACTCGCAGGCACTCACCTCTTTTTTAAAGTGAAGGCGTCGCTGGGAGCCAGTGCCAGGGTGAGTCAGAAAGCTCCGGAGGCATCTGTCAGTCAGTGTCAGATTAGGCCCCCCCCCCTCCCCCCCGAGGCTACCCCCAGATCTGCACAAATAAACATCTCTGCACCACTTTTACTCCACACTTATATATATGCAGAGATTAAATGGAAGCATACATTTACCACAGAGGGCAGTCTTTTTGATGGTCCTCTGCATTGATAAAGGGAACATTTTTAAAGAACAGATCATATAACATGATAATTTTATATTTTGTAGATGGTAAACTGCAATATTGATCTAAAAGGACTACACATTAGAAAGAAGTCCAATGAATTTCTGTTTAAAACTGTAGAACTGAAAAGACCATTCCTTCATAATTTTTGTCTATGCAACTTTTTAACCTACATGTCTGACCCAGAGTCTACATGTTTTGAATAATCCAAAGGAATTGCAGATAAGTGGACGGAGAGAGGGGATATATATTTATTGGAGTACCCCGTTAACAATATTCAGAGGATTCAATTATGTGCTAAAACTTGTGTTTAAATGTATTAGTTGATTTAAGCATCAGACAAATGTGACATCCCTATAAAAATTGCCCGCAAAAGTAGAGAAATATCACTTAAAGCTGATATTTGTACGTTTTAAACATACTTTTTTACATTTTTATTTTCAATCAGCTTTTTTGCTCATCATTATCAAAATAGACAAAATACTCACTATTCAAATTTAGGGTATCCTCAAAAATTTGTAACTGTATTTTGACATTTCTTTGCCACCCTCTAAACAGGAGGCAAGAGGAATTAGCATATTGCACATTTTCTATATAGGAATAAATTTTCAACACACACTGAAAAAGTTGACAAGTATTACAAATTGGCATGCCATATAGTTTATTTCAAAGATAAAGTGAAGAATGAGAACTGTACTTAATGTACGTAATATTGTCCAGATCAGATCGGACCAGCTCTGCGCTACTCCTGTGCGCCTGTGCTGTCACTGCAGTGATGTCACCCTTTACACTATACACCATAATGCACTATGTTTGTTCTGGCCATGACGTTTCCTTGAAAAAATAAACAAGATTTCAACCATAATAGCTTACTCCAAAATCTAAAGACAGAAAGTCTGATATGGTCTCTCATGGTTTGTCAAGTTGCTGGGCTTTAAGGTGTTTTAACTGAGCTAATCAGGTCCTTTCCTTGGAATGACAACCTCATTATATTAGGGCAATTTAACCATGCTTTAATTGTTTGCAGATGTTGGAAGACTATACCCATTGGGATATCAGGCGCTTCTTATACAGTAACTCAAAATGATCTAGGTTAGGAATGAAATGTCTTACATTTCACTGTCGAAACAAGTGGGAACATTCAGAATTGGTTCATTACAGAGGTTTAGCTGCCAGAGTGGACAGCAGGTGTTTCCTGTTGTCAGAGTCGATGTCTGTCAAAGCAGTGACACCTTAAATGCCAAATTACAAGTGCTCAGTCAAACTTTCTAGCATGTTAAAAAAAAAAAATTAATCACAGTAAGCTTGAAAAGCAAGTTGTAAGAAATCAGACAAGATATATTGTATGGTTTAGGCCACGTTGAAGTTATAGAGACCAAAGTCTTCCCTAGGAGTGATAATAGATAATAGATGGACCAGATTGAGCATAGTATGTACTGTTAAAGGTATATTAAGGTTAGAGCTGTGGAGTAATTCATTAAAACAACATCGGTCTTGGTTCAAATGGTAACAATGGCATCAGCAAATGTTGAAGCATTGCTCAGAAATGAGTTGATATAATCCCTCATTCATCCAGATGTAAAATGGCTTCCAGGAGGAAAAAAGCATTGTCCAGATGAGGTTGAAATCTTTTCTTATCTCAATAGTGTTTAGTTATATCAGCAAATGATTAAATTGTTGTTTGGGTTTGGGATGGTATATTTTATAGGTGCATTATTTTTTCTTGTAGAGGATCCACCACCTGCCTGTCTCCATTAGGTATTATTGCTTTGCCTGGAATGCCTCACTGGATGGCATTTTACATAGATAGATCTCCTTGGAAACAAGGAGATGATGTTTCAATGACACATAGTAAGTATAGGTCAGAGTGGGGATTAATTCCAACAGAATTACTTAAATTGCTCCTAGGAGATACATGCTTTAAACTAATAGAAAGTATAGTAAAGTTCATGGTGTATGGGGCAGTGTGCATAACTCTATCACCCGTCCTACCACAACATTTTGATCCGCACTGCCCAGTACATTAAAGAACATTGTCAGAAAACTAAACCAAAAAATAATAACATCAATCTTTCTCCAAATTGAACAGTAGAAGACAATGTGGGAACTAATTACACATGACTAAAATGTGTAAAGCGTTTGTAGCTCATATGATACGAGCTTTGGCGACGTGTCAACATGGCTGCCAGAACATCATCATCTCCAACAACATCGAGCGGCAGCGATGTGTAAATCAATACAGTTGTCGAGATGCATAAATGTTTTCTCTGGCTGCGCTTCCACACTCCACACTTCAAATGGGAGCTTGGAAGATGACACTGAGAAGACTTCTGATGCGGACTGCTTCCAACATTTTTAGTGTGATCCCATAGACAAAATCCAGCCAAGATTATTCAGCATCATTCAACATATGAAACGCTAACAAAGCAAAAAAAAAAAAAAAAAAAAGAATGAAAGAAAGAAAAAAGCCTAGTCTTTTCTGGCTTGCTGTGAACTGTTGTCATTATAAAGTATTTTGTCAATCTGAACAAAAAAAGATGAAATTGCTCATTGCACTGCTTATTTGAGGTCCTGAGTGGATTAGTGGTTGGCTATAGGGATAACTCTTATTCATATTTTTACATGAAACAAATTCAAATCTACCTTCATCCGATCACCGGTTAATGTTGCTGTTTATCCGAGGTCACAATGCAGTTTGAAGCCACGACATGAGACATGCCTATTTGGATTACGAAGCTCATCTAGAAGAACATTCTTGGTTGACTAAAGACACTGCATTGAATTGAAATGTATTTGTCTCATCTAATGTAACAGTCAACAAGTCACAATATGTATGAGAAGTAGAATCAAGCCAAAGGCTTATTCTGGTTCCACTACTTAACAACTATTTGTTGATTGTCACATTTTACATAAAACAATTTACATACAAGTTACATATTTTTATGTTAACAGAATGCTTATTAAGTAAAACCTATTTTAATCTCCTTCTTATAATTCTCAATGAACGCTTTTGTATACAGGTTTTTAAATTGTTTTATATTAGCACATTGCTTAATCACATCACTGAGTCCCGGGTGGTTCGTGCATAAAGTTGCTGTAGCCAAAATTTGCCCCTCAAACACACTCTCTACTTTTGAACATATTTTTTATATTGACTTTGCATTATTTTTCTTTTTTTAATTTTATTTTTCAAGAGTTTCATTTTACAAACATAAAAAGACACAGACATAACAACATTCAAACAATAAACAAACAGTGGATGTACATTACAGTCAACCATAATTAACGATTGCAGGCTCAAATGTATTCTGGTTTTCTAAGCAGAATATAAGACTCCCATTTTTCCCATACCTTATCAAATTTGTCCTTTTGGAGTCTGTTGTACATTGTAATCCATTCCATGACAAAGATTGAGTATACCGGGTTATGCCAGTCGTCCAGGGTGGAAAGATCCGCCTTTAACCATTTCTTAGTTAGTGACTTCTGTGCTGCTAAACTCAACATACCAAATAAACGTCCCATCTCAGTGCTTGTGTCCACAGAATATAAAAGTCCTAACAATAATTTGTCCCAATTTAAAGGCACTTGTAAATTAAATATTACTCTTAACTCTGATAGAAGATTATTACACAAATTCTGTATCATGGGATATGCCTAAAACAAATGAAATGATTTGCTCCCTGAACACCACAGTTCCTCCAACAATTGGACGAGCCTGAATAATGTGAACTTTGTGCAGGTGTTATAAAATATCTACTGAGGCACTTCCAGCCAAAACATCTCCATGAATTTGAACTGGAGATTTTCCACTGGAAAGCATAGTGTTTCAACCAGATTTCATTCGACAAAACCGTATTTGCTTCCCCTTCCCATTTTTGTTTAATATAATCTGTGTTTTAATTTTTAATGTCCTGAAAGTCCTTATGTAATCTAGAAATCAGACATTAGATTATTTTTCACGTTATTAATCAGATTTAAGTTTAACACTATCATTAAGCTTTAAACAATGTGATTTCTAAATTAATTAGAAATACATTTCTAAAACATTTGTATTATCTCAATATCCTGCCTGATTTATAAATTCTATGGTTATTTTTTTAAGTGGTCTTGTGGGTGTACCCCACACTCCCATACAGTAATTGACATCTATATAGTACACCAATGCTTCTGGCTATTTTACCACACAGATAAGTTACTTGTGCCTTCCAACTCAATTTGTGGTCTAGGATCACTACAAACATTTTTTGATAGATTGGACACTGTACAGAGGTCATTAATATAAAGAATGAACAATGTTGGGCCCTCTACCAACCCTTGTGGGACAAAAACAGGTAATGTTGAGCGATATATTCCTATTTTTACAAAATGACCTCTATTTTCTAAATATCTTTTAATCCAGTTATATGCCACACCCCTCATACCATGTCTCTCTAATTTTTGAAGTAATCTATTATGGTCTATAGTATTGAAGGCTTTTTGTAAGTCTCAAAATATTCCAACTGTGCATTTTTTTTTTACCATCAATACCATTTGTAAGCTTTTCCACTTACCCAATTAATGGTTGGGAGATTCATCTTCCTGCTCTGAAGCCATACTGACTTTCAGTAATTTGTTGTTGTTTTTTGTGTTTTGTTTATTTTCAATAAATAACTCAAGCTGTGTCGCAAAAAGTTTATCTTGATATTGTTCAGGATGTTTAAATGTTTCTGTTTTCTGAATTCTACTATTTGATACTTTCCATGTACCTTTTAAATAATATTTATTGCCTGGCAATAATTCCTTGTAATAATCTTTCTTCTTTTTTTTTCTTTCTTCCATTTTCTCAGTGACAGTTTTAATGCTCAATCATCCTTTTTTTTTAAACACACCTCACAGCCGTGTTTGTTTCTCTGTACAGCTATATCAATTGTAATAGTTTCCATGACATCCTCAATATTTACAATATTTACTGTCTATAATTTTATAAGATAGCATTATTGTCAACAAATAAAGCGACACCATATGCACTGCACCCCATGTAACATAATGAAAGTCATATCCTTGTACACAAGTTATATCCTTATCTAAAGCCATGTTTCTGGTATTGCAATGACACTGAAAGGCTTTGTCAATTCACCTAAATATTCTTTAATTGACGGCAAGTTTGCATGTAGACCTCTGTTATTATGTGAAAAATCGGTGTCACATATTCATACTTTATGTCACTTTTAATTGTGGCTAATTTATATAAATTACTTTTCTGGAGCTATATCCTGTTTAAATAGTATCATTGATTAGTTCTGACTGCTCTTTGTGGTATTCATTTGAAGCATGACGAGCTGAAGGCATGCTTAGGAGTTGAGTTTTTCAAGTTGATCAGTGTTCTTAATGTATCTGATCTGCCATTCATTTTGACGTAGATTTTACAGTCGAAAGTTCATATAGCCTGAATTTTACATACCCTGTGCATCAACTGATTGAGGTTGTAGCGAGGTGCTGACAAAGGCTCTCAATATTTTCAGGATCTTGCCCTATATATACAGAGTAGTAAAGTTAGATTCTCCAGCTAAAGCCATTTATTACACAAGATAACGCTTTTCAGTGAGTTTACATTATTAAAAAATAAGTTATCTTTTCTTTTTGTCAAGCTTGGGCAAAAAATGTTTTAAATGTCATAACTCAGAACTGACAAGGACTCAGATGGATAGACTTCAGACTTCATATCTTGTGATCTGATTCTGTGAGACACAACACGATTTATACCAATTTGCAGCAGAAATAGCAGCATTATTACTTCACACAGGCAGTGATGCCTCACTGTATAAAAGTACAGACCAAAATAAAGATAAATCATTAGTGTGAAGCTAGAGACCTGAACTTTTGATAAAAGTTAAGACTGCATGCTGGGTCAAAAGACAAAAATGGTAAAAAAGAAAAGACAGATCCGCACCACAGTTCCTTGGAGCTTTCAATTTTTTTGTATTATTTTAATGGCAGCACAATGTGAGCCCTTCTTTAGACAGACCTGTCTATAGGTAAAACATCTCATGGTGGGTTAGATTCCTGGGTCATGCAGAGCTACATTTGGGTTTGCATGCTCCTTTTGTGTCTGTGGCGATTTCCTTCATGTGCTAAAGTTATATTTCTATTGTAACTAAGCTTAATTGCACCAGCACAGATATGCTTGTCATCCAGGCACAGGTCACACCACCAAAGGCCAACCACAATCACATTTTGAGGAGTCCACTTTTAATGTCAGGTTAGAATGGGGTCTCTCTGTTGTTCAGCACATTGAATATGAATGTCCTAAATCGTCTTTTGGTTAGTTTCTAATGGAGCACTTGCATGATCCTGGTGCATTCTTATTAAAGTGTCCCCATCACGCCGCCATCTTAACTCTTCTCATCTCATTTCGAACCCTGCTCCAATTACTTTATCAACACTTAACCTCGGCATTAATTGGTTTCACAAGACAGCCCAGACTGCACACCAGCTGCGGAACCGAGTAATTTGAATCTGCTTAATTTGGGAAGGTGCTGCTATCTCCTGCTTTCCTAGTTTAATTTGAAACAATACATGATTTTTTTCCTCTTTTCTCTCCCGTCTTTAGGGCCTTAATGAGGAATTACAGCCAATAGCATTATTCATTAAACTGTGCTTGCCAGCTATTTATCACTGTAACAATATTAGCATATTTGTTTGAATTTTCAACACTTTTTTAGCATTCGAAACCAGGTTTAGCATTTTTAATAATCTGGCAGGGAATGCAACGCACCAAATTGAAAGCAGAAAAAGAACCGGTAGCAAGCCCTAGAAACATACTAAAAAATCCTTTATAAATCCACGTGCACATCCGGCAACGCGCACAGTCGTCTAATTACCGCCTCCCCCGCTCACGTCTCCTCTTCTGCACCTCCGGAGAGATGCAGGTGTAAAATATCACATTTTTCCAGGATTTCTCCCCGAGGTGGCCCTGGCTCGGACTCACACGGCACCTCAATTTCTCCGGCTTTCATATTTGGTGATTCGTTTTCTACTACAAACGCGTTCCCCCTCCCTCCGCAGCTGAGCTTTGAAGTGCGTGCCACATGTGCGCAGGTTTGTTTGCTTGTTAGCAGGTGAAGAATGAGGAGACAATTAGGCTGAAAGCATGGAGGGCCGTGGAGGATGGCGGTTAGCGTTAGGATCTTGATGCTCTAGAAAACTGCGGAGTGTAGATCAGAGAGTGATTAGCGCACCCAAGTCTGTGCTGACGAAGGTACCTGCCTCTCATGAATGATTATAGAGGCCCTAATGGCTCTGTGCTCAATAGAAACTGAAAGGGGAGGAGGTTGTACATGTTTTGATTAATCCAATGCCATGAAAGACAGCCAACACTAACATAACCCTTTGCATATTATAGCTGTTGCATCGAAATGTATCTCAGAATCAGAATCAGAATCAGAAGACTTTTATTGCCATAGTCTGTGAACACAGTTCACAAACTAGGAACTTGATTCGGTGAAAAAGTGCAACATAAACACACTGAATAAACACAAATACAAATAAGGGCATGCACAAAGTTAAAAAGATATGCTTAAAAAAATCAAATGAAATACTTAAAGGGAGAAAATATGTACAACAGCAGCATCAGAACAACAATCTGGTAACCTTACAAACTTTCACCAGTTAGTTCCTTGTACTTTGTGTCCAAATACAGGGTTTGGAAGCAGACTATACACTGTGTCAAACAATTGTCCTTATTTAGGAAGTGCCAATCGCAGCTACTCATTTTTAGCATAAGTTATCTCCTCTAAAAAATTCTCATAGTATTCACCTGAAAACTGATAGAATTTAGTACTTCGCTTAATCCTGCAGAAATCCTTACTAATAACTCATAAGCTGTCTTGTTTGTTTATGTCTGTTTTTGCATTCCTCTTATTGGTTAATCTTCCTGTCAGTCACACCCATAGGAAAGCAGGGAGAGGGGATACAGTTCCAGGCCTAAATGACTTTGAAAAGCGTTGTAAAAGTATGTGATCTTGACAGGCCAGATAAGATGTTAGGCACCTTGGTTTCTATGGCAAGAGACTAGCACTTTCTACATGAAAAACATCATAATTAGAACAAACAACGAAACAACATTCTCCTAGTAACAAGGTTAAAGGTTTGATCATTTAGTGGTGGTCAGAGGGCCGTAGATGAGCAGAATAGCCATGGATTTGCTGTCAATCTGTGTGACTGAGAAGAGAATGAATATTGTACAAATGCTACTCAGTTATGAACACAAAAGTGTTCACAACTGAGTAACTATTTGTAGTAATATTACTGAATGAGGCTAATGCTCTCAGGCATTGGAAAACCCCACTGCTGGTTAAAAAGGCATGCTTAATATCTTTTAAGTTTTGAGGTTTCGCCCTGACATTTGAGGTATCCTTGTTTGAATCTGCATATGGAAGTAAATACAAACGTAGTGTAAAAACAGTTACCAATTGAAAATATGCATGTTTGATATGCCACTTCTTTTACCCATGTGACTGCCCAAAAAACATGTAACAAGTGTGTAATTGTTAGTTTCTAAAAGTATTCATTAGAGTTGTATTGCCTTCTAGTGCAGTTTTATGAAAGCCCTAAATGTAATGTACGTCTATGCCATATGGATTAGGCATATGCTGTAAAGACTAGCATATATAATTGATAGCATGCTCCAAAGAATGTGACAGAAAGAGGCTGTTAGCTGCAGGGAACTCTCATCAAATGACTAGCCTTATTCCAATGATGCTTTAACCGTTAGCTGACCCTAACATTTGCCCTTTCACTCAGTCACTCTATTGTATCCGCAACACAAACATTTTCAGCTTTGAACAACCGTAAATTGCCCAAAAGAGTCAACTAATTACTACGGGCTTGACTAGTCTGTGATTATCAACATAGAAAAGTATACGGTTGTAGTTTAGAAGCTTAGAGCAAAGCCTGGGACGCCTGACAGGGGCAGCATTTTGTGGGACCCATGGTTTTGAATGTTTTCCCTCTAGTTTGTGTCCATATATTAATGATGACAAGCCAGGATTCAGATTGTATGGCTAAATGGTAATGTATTCTATAGCGTGTTGGGTGACTTGCATGCTAACATTGCCGAGGTAATTTTTCATGTATAACTAAATATGACATAGCAAACCAAACCCAATCCTAGTTTAAGGTTGATCAGTCCACCTTCTAAAGCTAGACAATGCACGCACAGGCCCTAGAAGACAAGAAGAGAAGACAATGTGAAACCTCTCATTCTGTTGGATATGAATAGCCTGTGTCTGTAGCCGCAGCTTGGTTAGCCCAGTCTGGGACTTATTATAGTGCTGTTTATTTGTGCGTCTGTGCATGCATTTGTGTTGCCGTGCCGTATTTCTGCATATGTAAATGCTTAATGTCTGTTTGAATTCCCTCGATATGTTTACCTTACACGCCTTTTTAAATAGTATAACTTTACCTTTTGTTGTTGGCTATGATCAGTGTTTCTTCCACTTCGACTTAAGGTATTTTGCGAGATGGTTCTGGAAAACAAGATTATTTTCTTCCTTCTTATTTATCGTAAAACTTTAGAACTATTCCTTCTCCCACAGTTATTTTCGTTCTGTGTGTATTCTTAGTCCATGCTAACAGGTTTAGCTAATTCCCCAAAGAAGTATTTAAATTTAGTCTGTTCACTTTTCCTATTTTACTTATGATACTTAAAAGAAAGTTTGATCATCAGCTTTCTATCCAGGTAGAAACTTATTTCGCACGTAATTAGTAGTACTTATGTATAAGTTTAGGTAAGTTTTAGAATATTCTTGACTTCTTCAATGCTGCTGGGGCAACCTGTCAGGGACCTGAGCTTTTAGGTTGATGGGGGCACTTGATGTGCCTCGAGGAAACCCACCAGAAACCTTTTTCTTCAAGCTTAAATTATTGAGGCAATATAAATAGAACTCCTGTTAGTGTTTTAATTTAGACTTTTACAGACAGTAGATTTCTTTTGTTGAAACTAATACAGTTGTCAATACTTCTGAGAGGATTTACTTAAAATATTTCATTGCAATCACAATATCTCAAAAAACCAGGTATTATTGTTCCCTAATTCAATTCAGCCATCGTCAACGTACAAACTAGTTACTATAAATTCAGTTTTCAAGCTCTCTTAATGCAGTCCTCATCCCTGCACTCTAACAGATTTAACTGATTCCCAAAGCAGACATTCAAATTTCGCCCGGCACAAGCTAATTTGTACCATTATGGAGTAAGAAGTAGTAGCTGGCGGCTGGTTAAGCAGGCATGACTTCTGTGTGCTCTGGACCCCCGCGCCATGGTTCCTCCCATCCATGTTGTCTGGACTGGACTCAATTGACAACAGAACCGCAATGGATGCTCATTCAGTGGCCATGTCTGCGTCGGCATGTCCTGCAGCATACAAATGAACAGGGCTGAATGGAAACAGTCTGAATAAATAGTAAGTGGTGTGTCAGGCAGAGCAGCCAAGAGCAAGTCTGTGTCTACTACTACATTCACATGCATGAGATATCGCCCAGGCCTTCACATGAACTTAGATTGTTGATAGCTATATTTAAAGTGACAGGTTTGCATGCATTTTATGAATTCATATTTACTTTATTCAAATGCAAATTGTGTTGGTATTTGTGTTAATGTTGATATTAGTGTTGATACTTCCACGGATTAATAGAATTTTTTTATATCATAGAGTGACAATACTGGATCACTGCTCATCAGTAATTTTTGCATCAAATATTTTTACTGTCTTAAAAATGTGAAAAATAGAAGTAGTTCATTACAACAGTTTGCAACAGTCTAAAGTTATGCCTCACTTTTCTAATGGAGTCCTAGCATCTTAATTATTCACAGTGATGAGTTTATAAGGGGTATACACAACCTCCTTTTAACCTCAGGGAGGTTAAAACTCTTCATAAAGATGCAGACAGCACACACTGGCCCACTTTGATCCTAAGAGCTGCTTTTACTATGTATATATGTATAATTTTCTCAACTTCATTGACAATGAATGGGTGCAACCACATTAAAACTCAGAATGTAACAGAATGTAAACTAGATGAATGTAAATATAAGTATGTCCTGCCATGTGGCTGTGAATGTGCAGTGCTGAGTCAGGACGATGGTCAGAACAGTGCGATGCAGGTGACACAGCAGGGACAGGAAATGCCTTTGTACACCACTATTGTGTGTGTGTGTGTGTGTGTGTGGGGGTGTGTGCGGGGGTGTGTGTGTGTGTGTGAGAGAGAGAGAGAGAGAGGACTGGTACAGAACTGAGAGAGGCACTGCTCGCTTCATACCTCAGGAACATATGGGCTCAGCAAGGCCACTCTGCAACCACGTGTGAGTGCAGAACAGGATAAAGCATTATTTTCTCATTTATGAAATTTGGACAATACACAGTACTGACATTTCCAATACAGTACTGATAATAAACTGTTCATCGAGATGAGACTTAACAGATGCACAAGTCTGGTGAAATGTATATTGACTGAAACAACTTTGGCTTTCTGCATGAAGACAAACAAAGATGAACGAAAAAAATATCAATTATAAATGTTAATATTTAAACTAAATTATGCCACTAGAAAAATAATTCAAAAGAGGAAATATCCCACCAAATTGTAAATGTACCATATTGTTAAAAGCATGAGCTACAATGAATGAAAAGCACAATGAAAAAAACAGACAAGTAGTTAGTGTCTATAATAGTCAAGTTATTCAACCATCTACAGCTCAAATGTTATTATAGTACAGACATGTGACAAAAAGCTCCCATTGCTGTTCCATTTATCATGTACTGAACAATAAGTCAGTGTGGTAATTATCAAGACAGGCCTAGAGAGAGGGTGCATCTATACGAATGGCTTGACTTGAGGGGTGACTGATTGGGAGGCAAAGATTTCACAGGGATGTTTTTACGTTTGCAAAATGTTCATAACATAAACATAGTCAAAATGCGAAATGTTCATAACATAAAAATATGACAAACATTTTTGTATAACTCCACATATCAATTTATGTGTTTTTGTGTGAGATTGCATTACAGTGTTACAGTCAGTACAGAAACTATTTCCCACATAAGACGATCTTGCAGCGTCATTAAAAATAAACCTGGTTTCACACAAAAAAGCAATTTCCCCAAATTGCTATAAATAAGTTTCATATTACTCATAAAAGTCTAAAGTGTAAATTGTTCATGTATATGTGTGATTCACTGGGCTGGCAGTTGGTGAGACCTGATGACGATGAGAATAATTTGAAATCAACCGCTAAGAAAAGCATTAATTTGACATGTGAACATGACTAAATATTATGACTGTGTTTCACTAATGCCAAAATGACTGCTGTGTTACATTACAGGCCACCGAACCCTTTCTGTTGAACGAAGAGCCCACCAGAGGTCCTGGGATGCCTGAGTGCTATGTAGTTTCAGATTCATACAGGGTACGCATTCATCATTATTATTATTGTTATTTTCTATATTATCATAATGATTATCCCATGTGTTGTTTTTCTATGTTATTTGAGTCTTTCCTCATTACATTGACTGACAGTGTGTTTTTATGCGCTCAGTAATTGCGGGACAATCATAATGTCATTCACAGCTCCCTCTACTCAGCTGCAAACCATTACAATCATTATTTCCACACCAACGTTTAAGAAAAAAGGCGTCTTTGCAATTTCGCCTCCTGGGAATGAAAATTATAATGACGATATACACTATTACTGTATACACTGTAAAATTAAAAGAAACAAGCTGTGAGAAAAACAAATGTGCTGGATTATACCAATAGACATGTTATAAACCATAATGAATACATAATATAGTAGTAGGATAATGGCAAAAATAACTTCAAACGTGATCTCTTAAGCATACAAAGTTCTCTTACAATACAATGACTAAACATAGATCCTGGCAAAACAGTTTTTTATAATCTTATAAATTATGCCAATCACAACAATTACTCTTTCAATAAATTTGATGAACAATATGTTTTGAGTTCAATATTTGTAGTTTGCAACTCTATGCAACTCTTTCATAGGTACCTTTTTTAGTACAATTACATTTGAGCTCAAAATAGTTGGACTACTAAAGTGTTTTTGTACAGTATACTTCATTTTGAAATTGTTTTTGGGGATAATCCTGCTTTTGAGGCATTGTTGTCAAAATTTCAGTGTTATGGTTCACTGTGGTATAGTCAATTCAATTCAATTCATTTATTTTTGTAACACCCAAAATCACAACAACAGTTGTCTCGAAGGGCGTTGTCTCGTAGTCAGTAGCAATACTTTCAAATCTGTTATTGCGACTGGCATACTATATATAGACTATGTATCAACTTACAACTTATCAACTTACTTAGTTTATTAGCCGAGTGTGGGTGTTGTCAAGGAATACTATCTTGAATTTGTAGAACTAAGCAAAGGTAGTCTAAAAGCTACAACAGTACTAAAAACTATTACACTAAGTAGGGCAGGATTGTACTGCTTAGGAGGTAGGAGCTGGTTTTCTAGGCTATACATGCTTTGTTTTCCCGAATTAAGTATTTTGCCAAGTCTGAGAGAGAATCTGGAGTGCTCTGGTATCTGGGGAGGGCAGGCAGAACTCTACCATTGTGTGTGTAATGTAGCAGCACAGCCATATAACCAGTGCACAGGGCCCATACTGTGAAGTAATGCAGAGGGGAGGAGCGTCAGCGAAGGTGGATTAGGTTCCAGGGACAGTGAGTTCAAGAACGTTCCAAGAGGACAAGAGACAGCCCGCCTCCTCATTTTCACTTTTACATTCAAATAAACTTTCTACAGGATTTATATATATATTTGTATTGTATCCAATAAAGGTAATTGTTTTCTAATGCTACACAACATCTCCAATTGAAGCTAGCTATTAATGGAAAGAGTAGACTAATTGAAGCACACCTGTTCAATAAATGCAACCAATCAAATATGAGGTATTGCATCAGGTCCGTACTGAAGGTGAATGCGTGCATGTGCATATATAGTATGTAGTAATTAAAGA